>NC_048585.1:26661107-26691107 GCF_013265735.2 Oncorhynchus mykiss | reverse complement strand
TGTGTGTGTGACCTGGTGAATAAGTGTAGCATTTTGATTGGTTGTGTTTGGAAAAGGAAAGCAAGTCACTTCCTGTTAGATTTTTGTGTTTTAGGTAGAGAATTGTGTGTAGTGTTTTGAAAAAAGTGTTTTATGCAATTGACAACTGAGTCAAAGGCTGAGAAATAGCTTATGGTCATACAATTTGTCCATTGTACAGTATACAGCCTACAATGCACTGTACTACAGTATCCATTCTCAGACTTTCTCCTCCCACCTTCAACAACCTGTTTGCTCTCTGAACTGGCTTATATTGGTTGTGTCGCATCATTTGAAACAGGTTAAATCCATTTTGAGTGGTTGTGTTCAATCAATGACATATGTTCTCTATTTGTATTTGATTGTTGCCCCTTGTGTTTACCAGTATGGATGACATGTGCATTAGAGTGCAGAATGTGTTTTGAGAATGAGAATGTGTTTAGCGTTTTGCTGAAAAGTCTAAGTGAGATCTGCAAATTGTGTTTTATCATGTGAAATGGTTTAAGGTATTGACAACAGACTGCACAATTAGCTAAATGAGTCCAGGCAACTGAGAACTTTGTTCAGCCAATGGGTTTTAGTGTTTTAGCAATTGAGAAAAACTGTAATGCAACACCAGAGGGTAGATAGATAGAGCGAGAGAGATACTGAGGAAGAGGGTGAAAGAGTCCGTCAGAGAGACAGGAGACAGGAGACAGAGAGAGAGAGAGAGAATATTTACTGTATAGAGAGTGTGAACAGAGGTTGGGAATAGAGGATAACACAGAAAGAGAGGTGGGGTAAGGAGGAGAGGAAGAGAGGAGAACAATGGAAATCAAGTGGTTTTAAGACAGAGAGCTTGATCTCATTCTTGCCGGTTCAGTCAGGCTGCCGTGCCCGCCTATCTCTCCTGCCTCCCACCTCTCTCCCCCACCTCCCACCTCTCTCCTCCATCTCCCGCCTCTCTCCCCCGCCTTCCGCCCTTCTCCCCCTGTCTCCTACCTCTCTCCCCCGCCTCCCGCTCCTCTCTCCCGCCTCCCATCTCCAGACATCCCCTGGGTGCCTCACATCTCCCTCTATTCCCACTCTTCACTCAGTGAGAACTCATCTGCACCGATTTCAATGTCAAATTCTTCTCAAGGTGTTCAACAAAGAGCTAGGAGAAGAAATCTATGATACATTTGAATGGTTAAAATAGGTCTTACAGGATAGTGTGTGTGTGTTGGGAGAAGTCCATACTACCCCTAATGGCTCTCATATTAATCCACCAGCGCATGTTTGTCGACTCTCAGCCTTTACAGATCCCCTTCATTTTCCTCCAGTAATATCATTACGTATCTCCTCTTCTCACTGTGGAAACCGACAGATCTACAGCACCGACCAGAGATCAGGCCTGCTGCCACGACCTTCACGAGGTTCATTTGTTTTACGATTCTACCCACAATCACCCATCAATCACCCACGCACGCGTTAGGGCGCACGCTAAAGACTAAAACGAAGAGACGGGAGTACAGAGGAGAGAGCCCACATGTCCTGAATTACACGCTACCCCTCTCCTCCTTTCCCCCCCCCACGCCTCCCCCCCCTCCGTCGCCACGTCCGCCCGCCCCTCGTTTATCTTAATGCAAGAGAGTGATGAGATCTCTTCTCTTTCATTTGGAATTTGCCTCATCAGAGATAAATCGACGCCGTCAGCCTATCATAATAATGCAGATCAATGACACTCTATCAGGTCTCTGTCGGGGAGAGGGGGAGCGAATGAGTAGAGAGAGCGTGAGAGAGAGAGAGAGATCTTTCATCCGGTGCTGAGTGGAAGTGCCTGTGTGATGTTGACTAACTGTCTGTCAATCTCCGAAGGTGTCTGGAAGTAGTCTAACACAATCAGAGGCCAGACACAGAGAATTGTCTCATTATAAGACGGAGGGGGAGCGAGAAAGAGAGTGGGGGGAGAGATGGAGGGGAGGGAGAGAGAAAAAGAGAAAGAGAGAGAGTGGGGGCGGAGGGGAGAGAGAGAGAGAGAGAGAGAATATAGAGCATAGGTAACATAAATCGGACATGAGAAAGTAGAGGAAAAAGAGCAATATAAAAAAGAAAGAAAAGAAAAGCGGCAGAAGAATTACAGAAATAGAGAAACAGAGAAAGAGAATGAGAGAGAGAGGGAGCGGTAACGACAGACAGAGAACGATGAAGAGGAGGAAGATGATGAAAGATTCCATTGAGATTCACTAGTTGGCTCTGTCTTAATCAACGTAGATTGTCTGGATTTTCCTCCTGTGTTCAGACTGTGTTCAGTTTGAATTGAGGCTGTCACAGATGCACAGCAGTGAGCAGGGCAAGCAGGCAGGCAGAGAACACACACCTCTATCCTGGCTGTGGTGTGGCCACTGACAGAGTCATCCAGGGACGGTGGAAGGGGGACAGTGGAGAGGAAATGGGTCTGGCGCAGTTTGATGATAATGATTGATACATTTTAGGATCCTCTCCACGCAAAGCAGAAAAGCCATTACACAGCTCTGATTGAAAACCACAGACGGGTGACCAGACCAGTACGCAAGATGCACCAGGGGAGGGGACAGAGGAGGAAGGGAGTGGGGATGAGGGGTTGGGGGGGAGAAAGAGCGGGGGCAGCTATAGCAGGAGAGAGGGGAGAGGAAGATGGCTGAGCAAGGTGGAAGTAACAGAGGAAATGAAGGGGGGAGGAAGGCAGGAAGGAGAGGAGCGTTGGAAGTAAATGAGAATGCAGTGTGTGAAGAGGAAGGAGCGATGAGGAGAGGGGTGCACCGAGAAGCACCGGTGGGAATGAAGGGGGCAAAGGAAGGGAGGAACCATCAAGATTAGTGTATTGTAATGAGAAAAGGAGGCGCTATATATGAACCACAATATAATCTCAGCAAAAAAAAGAAACATCGCTTTTTCAGGACCCTGTCTCTCTAAGATAATTCATAAAAATTCAAATGATTTCACAGATCTTCATTGTAAAGGGTTTAAACACTGTTTCCCATGCTTGTTCAATGAACCATAAACAATTAATGAACATGCACCTGTGATACGGTCGTTAAGACTAACAGCTTTAAGACACTAACAGATTACAGATGGCACAGTTATGAAATCTTAGGACACTAAAGAAGCCTTTCTACTGACTCTGAAAAACATGCCCTGCTCATCTCATTGAACGTGCCTTAGACATGCTGCAAGGAGAAATGAGGATTGCAGATGTGGCCAGAGCAATAAATTGCAATGTCTGTACTGTGAGACGCCTAAGACAGCGCTACAGGGAGATAGGACGGACAGCTGATTGTCCTCGCAGTGGCAGACCACGTGTAACAACACCTGCACAGGATCGGTACTTCCGAACATCACACCTGCGGGACAGGTACAGGATGGCAACAACAACTGCCCGAGTTACACCAGGAACGCACAATCCCTCCATCAGTGCTCAGACTGTCTGCAATAGCCTGAGAGAGGCTGGACTGAGGGCTTGTAGGCCGGTTGTAAGGCAGATCCTCACCAGACATCACCGGCAACAACGTCACCTATGAGCACAAACCCACCGTCACTGGACCAGACAGGACTGGCAAAAAGTGCTCTTCACTGACGAGTCGCGGTTTTGTGCCCATTTGTCGGAGTAGCGTTTATCGTCGAAGGAATAAGCGTTACACCGAGGCCTGTACTCTGGAGCGGGATCGATTTGGAGGTGGAGGGTCCGTCATGGTCTGGGGCAGTGTGTCACAGCATCATCAGACTGAGCTTGTTATTGCAGGCAATCTCAACGCTGTGTGTTACAGGGAAGACATCCTCCTCCCTCATGTGGTACCCTTCCTGCAGGCTCATCCTGACATCATGACAATGCCACCAGCCATACTGCTCATTCTGTGCGTGATTTCCTGCAAGATAGGAATGTCAGTGTTCTGCCATGGCCAGACGTGCTCAATCCCATTGAGCACGTCTGGGACCTCTTGGATCGGAGGGTGAGGGCTAGGGCCATTCCCCCCAGAAATGTCTGGGAACTTGGTGGTGGAGTGGGGTAACAATCTACATTTTTGTAATTTACTAATCATTAGTAAAGGGTTTTTGCAGTCCTTAATCTAGTGAGTGCTATTCATACTTCATAAATGCTTTATACATGTTTTGCGTGAGTAGTCAGGCTTTCATAAGATATTATGAGCAAATGGTCGTCTACTAGGCATTTCTTCAGTAATATTTATTCTTTATCTATTAAATACGTTTATTCATTCACATCTAGGATGTTGCTGGGCCCAGCACAAGCAGTGTGGCTCCTGGTCTTCTGGTGCCAGTGCTGAGGTAAAGGATGCTAGGCTTACCAGAGACAGCTCAGAGGTGAGTGCAGTGGAGGTAGGAAGGAAACAGAGAGAGACAGATGGACTCTGAATTTTTGTCCCAGTCCGCCCCTGTACAGATACACTCTCACAGGCTTTCTCCCTTCAAACACACATGAGGGGTGGGTTGAGACTGAGAGCGATGACACACACACACACAAACATGCACACACACACACACACACACACACACACACACACACACACACAGACACACACACACACACACACACACACACACACACACACACACACACACACACAGATAACCGGATAAATGGGTTCACACATGGGACAGTGTGTGTTCGGCAAGCTCTTTTTCTTGGAGTAATTTGCCGGAGTGAGGCATTATCATCTGCTCTACATGAGAACAAACGGATAGAGGCAGCGAAAATAGAAAAAGAATAAGAAAAAGAGAGTGAGAAGGGAAAGTCCGCGGTGGGCCTAGTCTGACAGAGTAGCAGAGTAATTATCTTTACTTTTATGGAGGAAAAATAAACACACACACTGTGAGTGTGAGTGTGAGTGTGAGTGTGAGTGTGAGTGTGAGTGTGTGTGTGTGAGTGAGTGTGTGTGAGTGAGTGTGTGTCTGGATGTATTAGTATTCCACTGTGGACCTGTGTATCATTAGAACCAATGAAAAACAGTGAGGGTTGAATCAATAGTCCTCAACCCTGCTCAGGCAAAGGAAGGCCTGGAACACCAGCTCCCCAAGAAATAATTATTCCAAATGTCAAACTCTTGCAAAATGAGGAGTTATATCACTGCGCCGCGGCGGAATTTACAGTTATTGTATTTTTGGGAGAAACTGAAATGTTTTTTTGTTCAAACCCCTGGTTGGTGAGAGAGATAAACCTTGACTGTTTAAATGTGAGATTTAAACAAACCATTATGTTTTAGTGGGTTTAAACCACCGTTGATTTAGCCACGTGTGGTTTCCATGGGTGAATGGACAGCAAAAATAATCATCCACTCTGTTCAGAATGTGTCTTCATGGCCCCTCTTTAGTGTGCAGACGTTGGCGTGTGCACTAGTCCACAGGTATGTGCGTGGACTGCTTTCCAATGCTTTTACTCCAAACACTCTTCCATGCGTGCTCCTGCTTGTGTACACACACCTGTGGTGTACTGTGTCCATTGTGATGTTATGGGTGCCATATGATCTCCATCCAAGGTGTAATACAGTGCTGTTACCCTGAGAGGAGAGTGTGAGCTCGTAAATGAACATCAAGGAGAGTCTGGCCCGGGGCCACCACAGGAACACGCACACATGAATAAACCCTGACTACAGCGAGGGGATTAAACACACTTTACACCTCACTAAATTACACTCCCTGGTTCCACCATCTACAACATTAGACAACAGTGGTTACAGTCTGTACAGTGTAGCTCTATGTTCCTATTCGCTCAGTTCATATTTACTAAATTGCAGTCCTAGTTTCCACCAGCTCAGCCCTCGGACAGTGGTGATGACACTCCATACCGACTAGATCTGTTCAGAGTTTATATTCCGTATGGCTCTGTTCTATACTGTGTGAGTCATGTCCTTGGTTTAATGTATAGGACTTTGGCAGGTGTTGTTGTTTTCTCTGACCGATGGTGAGTGTCCAGTGTTCCACAAGTCTACAGTATACTGTGTGTTCTCTGTTGCACTACAATGCTTCATGGTTCATGTCAGTGTTCCATAGTCTTTATTCTCTGTCTCTGTAAGGGCTCTGTTTGATTGGATATGGGGAGGGAATCAAGTTCACAGGATGTATGGATGGAACTGAGGAGAAGAGAAGGAAGGAGGAGTCCTGTGTCGCCATAGGGACAACTGTCATTCCGTGACTTCCATTACTCAGCCTCATGTCCTCTTCTGATCTCTCTCACTCCTATGTTATTAATGCATGGAATGGGATCTGCTTGTGGTGATGGCAGCAGAATTCATTGAGGCTTTCAAAACAAGGTTAGACATGATATTGGTTCCAGATTAGATTACATGGAGTTCATTCAAACATACTTCTGCTCCTGTGAGCCAGAATAACAATATGTGTCCACAGTATGTGTCTTGAACAAACCATTTTTCTGGTCTTAACTAAAAAGCATCAAGAAGTTTTGGGGAGATGGAGTATTGTACACATTGACTCTCACTTCAGGCACAGTTTGGGTACAGTGCTATTCATTGTGACTTGTCTCTGTCCCAGTCTCTTACCTGGGGAGCAGAATGCGGCTGACTGATTTCACTCAGCTCCAAGGTGTGTTTTCTAATTATCTTTCTCTTCTCTCCTTCCTTTATTCTCCCCGGTCCCCTCTTCACTCACTCACAAACCAGGACACAATAACAGAGTGAAGTGGGGGCCGCCAAGGCAAGAGGAGATGGGGGAGGAAGGGGGGACAAAATATTAATTAAAGTTCTCGTGGCGCTCAGAACACACACACACACTCATACGCACACACACTCATACACACACACACATACACACACACACATACACACACACACATACACACACACACACACACACACACACACACACACACACACACACACACACACACACACACACACACACACACACACACTCATACACACACACACACACACTCATACGCACACACACTCATACACACACACACACACACACGCCTCGGTCTGCGTGACTGTGATCGATGGGCAGCCTGGTTTTTGTTTATCTGAAGTGACAACCGGCGGTGCGTGGGCTGCCGTACGAGTGTGTACTGGTTCACCCTGGGTAGGAACACAATGCAGCACTTCTTGGTTCATGTTTCATGCCACCATACATTTCTTCACATGCTCAGTCAACATGGCAGCTGAGACTGGAGCGCTGTACCATGCTCTACCACAGTCACCCCTGCTTGAGATAATTATATTGATTTAACAAGTGGGCTTTATGCACAAACCTCCAATGTCGTCAGTTAGCCTAGCGGTTAAGAGTGTTCGGGCCAGTAACTGAAAGGTCGCTGGTTCAAATCTCTGAGCCGGCAAGGTGGGCAAATCTGCCGTTCTGCGCTTGATCAAGGCAGTTAACGCCCAACAGCAACTTCTCCTTGGGCGTTGATGATGTGGATGTCAATTAAGTTAGACCCCTCACCTCTCTGATTCAGAGGGGTTAAATGGGGGGAAGACTCATTTCAGTTGAATGCATTCACTTGTGCAACTGACTAGGTATCCCCTTTCCCTGTCTAAGGGGCTTGAATGTAAATATAGGAATGCTAGTGTAGACAAGAGCTTGTACAAGACATGTGCATACAAACTTCCCCTATGCACAAACACCTGCGCAAAGCTTAGACGCACAAGTGCAAATACACATAAGGACACACTCAGTCACAAGGTGAGTGAACATCTTATCGGAGAGCAGTTATGAAAATGAGAACGCTGCTCTGTGAGAAATAAAGTCCATTTATTATAACACACACACACACACACACACACACACACACACACACACACACACACACACACACACACACACACACACACACACACACACACACAAACACAAACACAAGCCAGAATCAACAGCAGGGCAGGACAGAGACTGCCGATGAATAGATACAGAGAGAAAGAGAGAGTCAAAGTGTCTGACATTGGTCTGTGGCTTAAAACAGAGGTAAGAGAAGAGAGGAGGATAAGGTGCGTGAGTGGGGTGTGAATGTATACGATATCAAGTAGCTGGGGACACTTGATGCTGAATGATTGCCCTTACTAAGTTTGATCATACGCAGTGAAAGAAAAAGTACTTTAAACAGTACGTAGAATATAGTTACCGGAACGAGCGTTTGAACTGTGAGCTCTCTCGACCAAAGAATATAAAACTATATCAAAACAAGAGAGGCATCAAACTCAAGTCGAGACATAACTGAGAGTTAATCATTTAAACAAACACACTCAGTCCCTCCGAGTACAGCAGAGCAGAGCATCACTCCTCATTATTCATCTCACACCTACAGGGGTGATGAAGTCATTCCTCATTCTAATGCCTTTCAGGGTTCCTTCATCATAGAAAAAATAGTCGGGATTGACTATCACGTTGTCACAGGGAAATCCTCTGGTGATTGCAGCCATAGCCTCACCCACAAAGACATCATGGGTAATGGTTCTTTTTTTTCTGTTCTTTACGCCAAATAGTCCTTTAATGGAGGCATTTGATCCCAGTGGTTTAGACAATTACGATCAGCGTCCTGCAGCTGTTTTATAGAGCCCACGCGCACACACACACACACACACACACACACACACACACACACACACACACACACACACACACACACCACAAACTTTTGGCTGCCCAGAGACCATCAATAATAAAGCTTTGATTTCTTACGATTTCAAAATGGGTAAATGTTTGTTTTTTCTGGTCTTTATGCCAAATAGTCCTTGGATGGAGGCATTTGATCCCAAACACACGTGCACACACACACACACACACACACACACACACACACACACACACACACACACACAAAAAAAACACTCTCCCCTTTCTCTCCATCCCCCTGTTATCATGGTATATCTCTGTATTGATGCAAATATGGTTGAGTCTGTTGAATAGAGCAGTGAAATGATATTGCCATTCATAACCAAACATTGGGCTGCTGGTTGAAGAGATGGACGGTCAAGTCAAGTGACCTACCAACTAATCCCAGGTCTGTCTCATAAAATCTTTATCATATCAGTATTTAGTCCAGGCTCTACTGTTAGACTGTTAGGCTGCCTCTTGCTTTGACATTTGAACCTATCATGCATATGATCTGCTGATGGCTGTAACCCTGCTACTTAGCAGAGGCTACGCTGCCCCCCTACAGGCTAAAGAAGAGAGAGAGGAACAGAGAGAGAGACAGAGAGATAGAGAGGGATAGAGAGAGGGGGGGATAGAGAGGGATAGAGAGAGCGGGATAGAGAGAGGGGGATAGAGAGGGATAGAGCGAGAGAGATAGGGATAGAGAGAGAGAGAGAGAGAGAGAGAGAGAGAGAGAGAGGGGATAAAGAGAGAGAGGAGGGAGAGAGAGAGAGAGAGAGAGAGAGAGAGAGGGGGGGGGGGGGGGGGGGGGCGTAAAGAGAGAGAGGGGGGGGCGTAAAGAGAGAGAGAGAGAGGGGGGAGAGAGAGAGAGAGAGAGAGGGGGGAGAGAGAGAGGGAGAGAGGGGGAAAGGGATACAGAGAGATGAAGATATCATTTTCATTCTACACATGCCTCTTTCTCTCTCTCTCTCTCTCGCACTCTCTCTCACTCTCTCTCTCTCTCTCTCTCTCTCTCTGACCCACTTTTGTTTGAAAAGAAAGCTTTTACCTTGGCCCATTAACTCTCCACACGGTCAAGTCAATAAAAGACAACTCACCACTAAATCACAAACACTTACAAACTGATAGTCACACACCCATGGACTAACACACACTACTTTGTTGAGCTCCGTCGAGTCATTAGCACCTGTTAAGGAACATGCTCGTCAGACAGTCTGTCTCCTCTCCAACCCTCTCCTCTCCACCCTTCTCACTCTCCTGTCCTCATCCTCACCTCTCCTCTCCACCCCTCTCTGTTAGCTTGGTTGGTGGTATGACTGGTGCAGTAAGTTGTGGTTCAGTGGCTGGAGAGCAGTGCAGAGTCAGAGTCAGTCTCAGACAGACGGTAGATCAGTATTTGGTTTCAGTGGCTGGAGAGCAGTGCAGAGTCGGAGTCAGTCTCAGACAGATGGTAGATCAGTATTTGGGTTCAGTGGCTGGAGAGCAGTGCAGAGTCGGAGTCGGAGTCAGACGGACAGACGGTAGATCAGTCTCTGGACCACTGTATGATGGACAAACCCAGCAGAGGACTGCAACCTCCAGACAAGCTAAGTCAACTAGAGCAGAAAGCTGTTGAATAATCCAAGTCTGCCCCCCACAAACAGACAAACAACACTGAACCCAACCCAAGTCTATCTCCTCCAAACACTACCTACACTGAACTCATGCCATTATATATTCACATCTGTTTCACACAGAACATCACTATTATCTGAAGGGTCTTTAATAGGGCCCAACATCTGTGAGTGTGGACGACCTTGTTTTGATGACTTCGAAAGCCTTTGATGCCCCTTTGCCATCCTATGCCGGCATTTTGCACACTGAGGTTCATGTCCTGTCTGGTTCACTGTCTGGTACATGACAGACAGAATAATCTATCTGAATAACCATTCTAAGGCTCTTAAATTCATCTGTTCTAAACTCATCTGTAATGCAGGTCTGGAAAGAGGAGGTAGGAACCCCCACTGTGGTGGGACCACATTAGGATGCTACTGTTGCCACGGCATCAGTCGCCCCCAACAACAGGGCAATGTGTGTCACCACAGGGGGTCAGTTTGCCCCTCCTGCCACCCCTCTGCCTTTCACCGCCTCTCAGTACCTCTCAGCTCTGACATGCCTATCAAAGACAAGTTGAGCAAAGTGGCTTTTTGGAAAGGGAAATTCAAGGTAGGAGAAAAGAGATGGCATACTTTGGGGATGTACTTTGGAGTAGTTTGACCATGGAGAGTAGTTTCTGCTCACACGCACACACACCTTCAATTTCAAACCAGCCGTCTCTGCTCCCTGGCCTCTCCCTTCTGCTCTGCAATATCAACCACCCTGACTTCAAATCCCTGCCTAAACCTCTTACCATCCTCCTCCTACTTCTCTAACCTTACTGTCAGATTGAGGTTTGACTTATACACACACATCCACGCACGCACACACATACGCGCGAGCACGCCTGGAGTATCAAGCTCCTTTGTGTGTGTGTGTGTGTGTGTGTGTGTGTGTGTGTGTGTGTGTGTGTGTGTGTGTGTGTGTGTGTGTGTGTGTGTGTGTGTGTGTGTGTGTGTGCGTGTCTGTGCGTCAGGTGTTTATTGGAGTGAAAGGGCACCCTTATCAGCCCGCCGCCTCCCATAAGGTCTAGGAGCTCAGCGATTCTCTCCGTAAGCGCTTTTCTAACGGCCGTGACATGAGAGCATCCTCGGCAGTATTTGTCATCCCTCACACCTTCCCTTCTCTCTCTCTCTCTCTCCTCCTCTCGGGAGGCCTAAAAAAAACATATGTTTGATCCAGGAAAGAAAATATATATAATTCTCCTCTTATCTTCTCTCCGATACTTCATCAGAACTTGCTGGACTTATCCCAAACTCCCTTGTAAAACTGTTCACTTGTGTCTTGATATTGATCTTCCATAAGCAGGACAAACAAATGCTGCTTAGCTTGCTTATTTAATTTAATCACAGGGGTAAATATGGTGTTCGACAGCACACTCAGACAGTGTTGTGTTGGTGTTCATTAATTATGCAGCAGGCAGTGCAGACTCAGGCCAGGTCTCACACCCCTTGGCCCTTCAACGCAGACACGCTGCTCATGAATGCTTCTCCTCTCTCTCACGTCCCTCTGTGGCTAATTAGAGACTGAGCTAGCTGAGGGAGGGCACGAGGAGCCACCAACACACACGCAAACACACACACACACAAACACAAACACAGGCAAACACACACACACACACGCAAACACACACACGCGCACACACAAAACGTGTCATGTAAAAGTGACACTCGTTGTAACAATCAGAGGCAAACACTACCTACAGGTACACACAGCAGGCAGAGATGCTCTTCCAATCAGGAATGAGAGAGAGCGAGAGAGCGAGAGCAGGGGGTGTGGAGAAGGATGTTTGGATGCTGTACTACACTAGGTCTGACCGTAGGAGAGACACCAAGTTAAGTGAGGCTGAGGAGCACCTCGTCAAATATCCGCTTGTTCTGTGAGATAGACAGAGCACTGCCGCGGGGCAAAATAAAGTTCCTAATTCAGATTCAGGTTGCAGGAAACAGTGAACATTTTTTGCTAGCTTTTCGCTGGCGCCGACAGATAAGATGCTTCGGGAGGGTAATCAAGTGTGCTAGCAAGGTAAAGGTCCTGGAACGCAGTACTCGCTGAGTAGGCAGCGTGAGGTGTTTTACACATGCACACCCACACACACACACACACACACACATGCACACACACACACACACACATGCACGTAGGGAGGCAGGCAAGGGCACGCTTGCACGCACACACATTCACTGGCTCTAGTGAGGACACTCACGGCTGAGAACTGACTTTCGCACATCCCTATGCAGGTAGAGACTACAACATGGGAGCACTACAGGTAGAGACTACAACATGGGAGCACTACAGGCAGAGACTACAATATGGTACTGTGGCACCACAGATAGAGACTATCAACCAGTCAATCAAATGTATTTATAAAGCCCTTTTTACATCAGCCGATGTCACAAAGTGCTACAGTGTATGCAGAAACCCAGCCTAAATCCCCAAACAGCAAGCAATGCAGATGTAGAAGCACGGTGGCTTCAAAAAACCAGGCTCTGGAACCATGAACCAGGCTCTGAGGGGTGGCCAGACCTCTTCTGGCTGTGCCGGGTGGAGATTATAACAGTACATGGCCAAGATGTTCAAAAGTTCATAGATGACCAGCAGGGTCAAATAATAATAATCACAGTGGTTGTAGAGGGTGCAAGAGGTCAGCACCTCAGGAGTAAATGTCAGTTGGCTTTTCATAGCCGATCATTCAGAGTTAGAGACAGCAGGTGCGGTAGAGAGAGAGAGAGAGTCGAAAACAGCAGGCCTGGGACAAGGTAGCACGTCCGGTGAACAGGTCAGGGTTCCATAGCCGCAGGCAGAACAATTGAAACTGGAGGAGCAGCACGAGCAGGAGGACTGGGGACAGCAAGGAGTCATCAGGTCAGGTAGTCCTGAGGCCTGGTCCTAGATCTCAGGTCCTCCAAGAGAAGAGAAAGAGAAAGAGAGAGAGAATTAGAGGGAGCATACTTAAATTCACACAGGACACCAGATAAGACAGGAGAAATACTCCAAATATAACAGACTGACCCTAGCCCCCCGACACATAAACTATTTCAGCATAATTACTGGAGGCTGAGACAGGACGGGTCGGGAGACACTGTGGCCCCGTCCGACTATACCCCCTGACAGGGCCAAACAGGCAGGATATAACCCCTCCCACTTTGCCAAAGCACTGCCCCCACATCACTAGAGGGATTTCTTCAACCACCAACTTACTACCCTGAGACAAGGCCGAGTATAGCCCACAAAGATCTCCCTTAAGGCACAAACCCGAGGGGGGCACCAACCCGGACAGGAAGATCACGTCAGTGACTCAACCCAAGTGGTGCACCCCTCAAGTGGTGCACCCCTCCAAGGGATGGCATGGAAGAGCACCAGTAAGCCAGTGACTCAGCCCCTGTAATAGGGTTTGAGGAAGAGAATCCCAGTGGAGAGAGGAGAACCTTCACAACCCTGGGCCAGACTACACGCAATCATAGGACCTACTGAAGATATGAGTTCAATAAAGACTTAAAGGTTGAGACCGAGTCTGAGTCTTTCACGTGGATAGGCAGATCATTCCATAAAAATGGAGCTCTATAGGAGAAAGCTCTGCCATTATTATTTTCAATGACGGCCTAGGAACAGTGGGTTAACTGCCTTGTCACTAGTCCAATGCTCCAACCACTAGGCTACCTGCCGCCCCATATAGAGACTAAAACATGGTAGCACTACAGGTAGAGACTTCAACA
The DNA here is from genome assembly GCF_013265735.2 of Oncorhynchus mykiss. Lineage (NCBI taxonomy): Eukaryota > Metazoa > Chordata > Actinopteri > Salmoniformes > Salmonidae > Oncorhynchus > Oncorhynchus mykiss. The sequence continues at coordinate 26,677,179 of NC_048585.1, read as the reverse complement.
TGGTAGTACCACAGATAGAGACTACATCATGGTAGTACTAAAGGTAGAGACTACAACATGGTAGCACCACAGGTAGAGACTACATCATGGTAGCACTACAGTTAGAGACTACTTCATGGTAGCGCTACAGATAGAGACTACATCATAGTAGTACTACAGGTAGAGACTAAAAACATGCCATAGAAACTCAGCATGATCCAACATGTTATTAGTCAGATCTGTCTATGCCAAGACTCAGGTCATATAGAAAAGTGAGTGGTTATACATATTCACCCAAATGAGAGGGATGTTTTCTCCGAATTAAAGACAATCTATGTAAACTCTGTAGTTTAGTTATGAGCAGTTTTTTGCCAAACAGAAAATAACGATTGGAATATGAAAATGTAAATTTCATAAGAGGTATGTTTTCTCTGAATCAAAGACAATCATTGAAAATAGCTACAAACAGAATGTATACCCTTCATTCAAATCTCCAGAACATCTTCAACGGTTTGGTGTCAGGCTCAATCCCAGTAAGATGTACTTTATCATACATCGTGTCTGATGTTGGGCTCCCGAGTGGCGCTGCGGTCTGAGGCACTACATCTCTGTGCTAGAGGTGTCACTGCAGACCCTGGTTTGATTCCAGGCTGTATCACACCTGTGATTGGGAGTCCCATAGGGTGACGCACAATTGGCCCAGCATCGTCTGGGTTAGGGTTTGGCCAGGGTAGGCCGTCATTGTAAAAAATAATTTGGTCTCAACTCACTTGCCTGGGTAAAAATAAAAATGTTGAGGATGGAATAGAAGCAGGGAACATTGTATCATTGAATGCTGGGTCAGTGACCATGAAAAGCAAACAGGCAACCGGCCTTGAACAGCCACACTTATGCCTTCCAGATAATCGTTTTCCCTGGGCAAATTTATTTCTATGATTCCAATACGAGTAGAGTGCATGTTTTCAACAAGAAAAGTATGAGTGCAAATGCAAGCGCAATTAGACTTGGAGAACATTGGAATGTGAACCCAGTGTCGGAGTGTGTGTGTGTGACTTTACTAAATAAAACACGCGTCTGATATCAACGGTCTGAAAGCCCACACACTTGATGAATTAAACATGCTCTCAAACACACACAATACGAGACAGTAAGCCTCCTTAATAACACCCCACCTCCCATCAGATGTCCCTCTGCCCAGTGGACAAATACACACTAATAGCCAGCCTATCAGATTAGTAATGACAACGGTTGTCCCCTAACACGAACACCACTCAATACATATTTTACCCATTGATCATCTAAACCACATGTAGAGAGATCTGTTGGCTGCTGAACATGACCAGTCTAATGTAGTGCATGGTGCAGCGGAGGCTGCTGTGGGGAGGACGGCTCATAATAATGGCTGGAATGGAGTCAATGGAATGGAATCAAACACATCAAACACATGGTTTCCATGTGGTTGATACCATTTCATTGACTCCATTCCCGACATTATTATGAGCCGTCCTGTCCTCAGCATGGTGCTTCAGGTTACTGTGGGCTTTGTTTGATGCAGTCTCAGATCTTATCAGGACTTGTAAGAGTAGTAGAGGTCACATCTCGTACAGTTTATGTCATACACATCTAAGGATGAGCAGATACATTGCATTCGGAAAGTATTGACCCCTCTGACTTTTTCCACATTTTTCCAGCCTTATTCTAACATGTATTAAATACATATTTTCCTTGTTAATCTATACACAATACCCAATAATGACGAAGCAAAAACATGTTTTTGCAAGTGGTTAAACAATTAAATCAGAAATACCTTATTTACATAAGTATCCAGACTCTTTTCTATGGGTCTCGAAATTGAGGTCTTTCTGTTTCCATTGATCATCTTTGAGATGTTTCTACGAACTTCAATGGAGTCCACCTGTGGTAAATTCAATTGATTGAATGTGATTTGTAAAAGCACACACCGGTCTATATATATATAAGATCCCACAGTTGACAGTGCACGTCAGAGCAAAAACCAAGCTATGAGGTCGAAGGAATTGTCCGTAGAGTTTCAAAACAGGATTGGGGAAAGGTACCAAAAAAATTCTGCAGCATTGAAGGTCCCCAAGAACACAGTGGCCTCCATCCTTCTTAAATGGAAGAAGTTGGGAACCACCAAGACTCTTGCTAGAGCTGGCAGCACGGCCAAACTGGGCAATCTGTGGAGAAGGGCCCTGCTCAGGGAGGTGACCAAGAACCAGATGGTCACTAACCAGAGTTACTCTGTGGAGATGGGATAACCTTCCAGAAGGACAACCTTCTCTGCAGCACTCCACCAATAAGGCCTTTATGGTAGAGTGGCCAGGCGGAAGCCACTCCTCTGTAAAATGCACATGACAGTCCGCATGGAGTTTGCCAAAAGGAACCTAAAGGACTCTCAAACCATGAGAAACAATATTCTTTGGTCTGATGAAAACAAGATTGAACTCTTTGGCCTGAATGCCAAAATGTCATGTCTGGGGGAAACCTGACACCATCCCTACAGTGAAGCATGGTGGTGGCAGCATCATGCTGTGGGGCTATTTTTCAGAGGCAGGGACTGGGAGACTAGTCAGGATCAAGGGTAAGATGAACGGAGCAAATTACAGAGAGATCCTGCTCCAGAGCACTCAGGACCTCAGACTGGGGCAAAAGTTTACCTTCCAACAAGACAATGACCCTAAGCACACAGCCAAGACCACACAGGAGTGGCTTCAGGACAAGTCTCTGAATGTCCTTGAGTGGCCCAGCCAGAGCCTGGACTTACTGATCGAACATCTCTGGAGAGACCTGAAAATAGCTGTGCAGCGACACTCCCCATCCAACCTGACAGAGCTTGATAGGATCTACAGAGAAACATGGGAGAAACTCCCCAAATACAGGTGTGCCAAGCTTGTAACATCCTACCCAAGAAGACTTGAGGCTGTACTCACTGCCAAAGGAGCTTCAACATAGTACTGATTAAAGAATCTGAATACTTATGTAAATGTGATCAATATAAAAACCTGTTTTTGCTTTGTAATTATGAGGTATTGTGTGTAGATTGATGAGGGGGAGAAATTATTTAATCCATTTTAGGATAAGGCTGAAAAATCTACAACCACACCAGCCCCTTTGGGAGGAAGAACTGGTCCAAGAAAGAAAGTCACTGCCCTAAGCTATATATATATATATATATATATATATATATATATATATATATATATATATATATATATATATATATATATAACTACAGTAGCTAGGTTTCAATCCAATAGCGGCAGATTGTCAATGCGAATATTCTAGAATCCGCATAAAAACAATATGCGTAGGTGTGTTTCCATCAAACTGACTGATAAAAAGCTATGGGTGAAGGGTCTCGTGTTTGAAACCAAGCTGTGTCACAGCCAGCTAGTACCGGGAGCCCCATAGGGCAGCACACAATTGGACCAGTGCAGTCCAGATTAAGGGAGGGTTTGGCCAGGGGGCTTTCCTTGGCTCATCGTTCTCTTGCGACTCCTTGTGGCGGGCCGGGCACCTGCAATCTGTCATCAGTCTAATGGTGTTTCCTCAGACACATTTATGTGGCTATATTCTGGATTAAACAAGCTGTGTGTTAATTAAGAGGTAGCGCTGCTAGGCAGGTCATGTTTCGGAGGACACATGACCGTCGCCTCACCCGAGCCGATTGAGGAGTTACAGCGATGAGACAAGGTCGTGACTAACAATCAGAGAGAAAATGGGGTAAAAACTCTTTTAAAAAAGCCATGGGTGAATTCCAAAAAACTGATGTTCAATGTGTTTCCATTGCATTTTCAACTCAATAGATGGTTTTGTCACAAAACCAAACTGTTTGAGATAAAAAAAAAAGAAGCTAACTTGCCCAATCTAGCGCATAGTCTCTAGACATGAGTTCACTGATAAAGTGGACCGGGTAGGTTATATGAGATGATATGGATAATCGCAGCCAAGCAACGATCATCACCCTGGGGCGGCAGGGTAGCCTAGTGGTTAGAGTGTTGGACTAGTAACCGGAAGGTTGTGAGTTCAAACCCCCGAGCTGACAAGGTACAAATCTGTCGTTCTGCCCCTGAACAGGCCGTCAACTGCCCCACTGTTCCCAGGCCGTCATTGAAAATAAGAATTTGTTCTTAACTGACTTGCCTGGTTAAATAAAGGTAAAATTAATTAAATCATGTCACCATAATGCCCTGGGGCATAGCGTATTTTATTTAGTCAGCACTAGGTCATTTTACTGACAAATGTCCTGTTTCCATCAGACCTGTTGTGTCTTTTTTACGTGTCAGGTAATTAATGCGATTAAAATTGTTAAATGGAAAATTGTTGGATGGAAACCTGGTTAGTGTCTACACTTTTCACATATACTGTATACGGTATACGGTTCAGAGGGAAAGAGTGAGTCTAACCTTGCCTGCGGCAAAAACAAAATGCATACCTTGAAATGACGTCCTCTGTCTGAGTCTCTCTCTTTATATCTCACCCCCTCACACACACACACATACTGGCAATGACAAACACACGCATAGGCTACTTGCTATCGTACACTCATATTCACAATCACACAAACACACACACTCACCACACACATACAGACTCATTGGCATTCTCCTGAAGAGGCAGAGCTCCAGCTCAACTCATTTAACATTTGCAGTACAATGAGGATGGAACAGAGCTCACAATTAGACAGCATGGGGAAGTGTGTTCATATGTTCTTCTGGATCCTTCTCTCTATCTTTCTATCAATCTCTCTCTCTTTCTCTTGTCTTTCTACATACCGTTTCTCTTTCTCTCTCTCCCTCTCTCCCGCTCTCTCTCTCCCTCTCTCCCGGTCTCTCTCACCCTCTCTTCTCATCTCCATCTCTCCCTCTCTCTGACACACACACATTCTCTCAAGGATTTATTGGCAGCTTAAGGTATTTCGCCAGTTTTGGCATTGATATGAAAATGCTCCATTGATCGACCCATTTCTCTGAGCGGATTACAATAACATTGGACCATATGACAGAAAAATAGAGTTCCAACTCCCAGTACTGGGGAGAATTAATGTTCTCTCTGTTTTACCCCTCCAGCAACACTGGTTAATAAGCTTCTCAGGGGGCTTGTTTTTCCCATCATGAATAAACAACAACATTCTGCATTCTTGTTACATCTCGCAGAGAAATATATTTTTCCTTTAAATCTCCTATGCATCAGTGTTTCTCCTCTGTTGACTTTTAGCAGAATCAGATTTTTTTTTATGACACATCAGAGGTGTCATGTGACTGTTACTCTCTGTTATTATCTATGCATATTCGCTTTAATAACTTGTCATGACGTTGGCCTGGGGGGTAGGTTTATGACCGTCATAAATACCTCTTCCCCCCATTTTCCTCTCTCTACCCTACTGAGGTTACATTTGCAAAACCCTTGGTTAACATAGAGATTCTGGGAACATCAGTAGGTGGGGGGAAATTAACTATATTCTGGTAATCTAAACAATTGAACACATGCAGTGGTACTTAATGAGTATGATGTCAGTTCAGTTGTCATCTGAGACATTCTCATCAATGATAAGATGACATAAACTCTACAGTGGAAAGTCTACACATCAGAGTTATCGGATTCACATGAAATTGTTGTTCAATTTAAATTTGAATATGAAATTATTCATGATGGGATGAAATGTGATTTTAGCTTCTAAAATGTGAGATTTGGGTTTTCATAAGATAGGGCTGCTCAATCAGTGGCCTGCCCCTGTGAAGGGACATGGGCTATAAAACTTTTCAAACACGCCCTCCTCTCCCTTCCTATATAAGCCCTTGACTACAATACAACTTCCTGTTCCAAGGATGTAGGACGACGGTCCTATGTCAGAATGGTTCAGAAAATAACTACAGAACGAAGCCATTATCAACATGAGCTTTGGTTGCGAATGGTATGAACTTTGAACTCTTATTCACTACAGAAGTGATACCTCCTAGCCGTTGAGTTAGCAACAGAAGATGCAATGAGGGTTAGGAAGGAACAGACAGAGTATCCCGTCTATCACCCAATGATGTTACTACAACGTATCCAGTTGACAACCAGTGACATTCTTCAAAGGACTCGGTTTGGCAACACGGCCTTCCATCTACCACCAACCTACTGAAGCGCAGCTCAGAGTAAATATTTATTGCATTTTCCTTTTCCAAATGGGCGGTAACTTAGAATGCATCAGATACAGTATTTACGATAGCACAGCTTCTCCCTGTGTTCCTCAGTCTTCCCGCTCTTTCACTCAAACCCAGCCCTTTTCCTTTGTGTAACAAGCTGTCATATCTGTTCCACCCACTAGGAACGTTTTCCTTTATGATGTAATTTGTAATCAAGTTATGATTTAATTATGTGTATGTGTAATTCTGTGTGATTAGTTAGGTATTTAGTAAATAAATTATTAAACCAATTTTGTATTGCTGATTCAAATTGTTAGCCAGGGTTCGTGCAGATAACCAAGAATTTACAACTTTCAGATCAGACTGAATTAAGATGACGATTGATATTGACTGCTATTGATTTAAACTCAGTTTTTCACAATTCCTGACATTTAATCCGAGTAAAAATTCCCTGTCTTAGGTCAGTTAGGATCACCATTTTATTTTAAGAATGTGAAATGTCAGAAAATTATTTATTTCAGCTTTTATTTATTTCATTACATTCCCAATGGGTCAGAAGTTTACATACACTCAATAAGTATTTGGTAGCATTGCCCTTAAATTCTATAACTTGGGTAAAACGTTTCGGATAGCCTTCCATAAGCTTCCCACAATAAGTTGGGTGAATTTTGGCCCATTCCTCCTGACAGAGCTGGTGTAACTGAGTCAGGTTTGTAGGCCTCCATGCTTGCACATGCTTTTTCAGTTCTGCCCAACAAATTTTCTATAGGATTGAGGTCAGGGCTTTGTGATGGCCACTCCAATACCTTGAGTTTGTTGTACTTAAGCCATTTTGCCACAACTTTGGAAGTATGCTTGGGGTAATTGTCCATTTGGAAGACCCATTTCCGACCAAGCGTTAACTTCCTGACTGATGTCTTGAGAAGTTGCTTCAATATATCCGCATAATTTTCCGTCCTCATGATGACATCTATTTTGTGAAGTGCACCAGTCACTCCTGCAGCAAAGCACCCCCTCAACATGATGCTGCCACCCCCGTGCTTCACAGCTGTGATGATGTTCTTCGGCTTGCAAGCCTCCCCCTTTTTCTTCCAAACATAACAATGGTCATTATGGCCAAACATTTTTGTTTCATCAGACCAGAGGACATTTCTCCAAAAGTATGATCTTTGTCCCCATGTGAAGTTGCAAACCGTAGTCTGGCTTTTTAATGGCGGTTTTGGAGCAGTGGCTTCTTCCTTGCTGAGCGGCCTTTCAGGTTATGTCGATATAGGACTCGTTTTACTGTGGATATAGATACTTTTGTACCTGTTTCCTCCAGCATCTTCACAAGGTCCTTTGCTGTTGTTCTGGGATCGATTTGCACTTTTCGCACCAAAGTACGTTAATCTCTAGGTGACAGAAGGCGTCTCCTTCCTGGGCGGTATTGTAACGGTTGTCGTATGAAGGAGAAGAGGAGGACCAAGGTGCAGGGTGGTATGTGTCCATATTTATTAAAATGAACAGAGAAATAACAAAAATAACAAAGAGAAACAAGCGAAAACAGTTCTGGCTGGTGCAGACACACAACAGAAAACAATCACCCACGAAACACAATAGAAAACCGGCTACCTAAATATGGTTCTCAATCAGGGACAACGATAGACAGCTGCCTCTGATTGAGAACCATACCAGGCCAAACATAGAAATAGTAAATCATAGAAAAACTAACATAGACAACCCACCCAACTCAATCAAATTCAATCAAATTTATTTTATATAGCCCTTCGTACATCAGCTGATATCTCAAAGTGCTGTACAGAAACCCAGCCTAAAACCCCAAACAGCAAGCAATGCAGGTGAAGAAGCACGGTGGCTAGGAAAAACTCCCTAGAAAGGCCAAAACCTAGGAAGAAACCTAGAGAGGAACCAGGCTATGTGGGGTGGCCAGTCCTCTTCTGGCTGTGCCGGGTGGAGATTATAACAAAACATGGTCAAGATGTTCAAATGTTCATAAATGACCAGCATGGTCAAATAATAATAAGGCAGAATAGTTGAAACTGGAGCAGCAGCACAGTCAGGTGGACTGGGGACAGCAAGGAGTCATCATGTCAGGTATTCCTGGGGCATGGTCCTAGGGCTCAGGTCCTCCGAGAGAGAGAAAGAAAGAGAGAATTAGAGAGAGCATATGTGGGATGGCCAGTCCTCTTCTGGCTGTGCCGGGTGGAGATTATAACAGAACATGGCCAAGATGTTCAAATGTTCATAAATGATCAGCATGGTCGAATAATAATAAGGCAGAACAGTTGAAACTGGAGCAGCAGCACAGCCAGGTGGACTGGGGACAGCAAGGAGTCATCATGTCAGGTAGTCCTGGGGCATGGTCCTAGGGCTCAGGTCCTCCGAGAGAGAGAAAGAGAGAAGAAAGAGAGAGAAAGAGAGAAGGAGAGAATTAGAGAACGCACACTTAGATTCACACAGGACACCGAATAGGACAGGAGAAGTACTCCAGATATAACAAACTGACCCTAGCCCCCCGACACATAAACTACTGCAGCATAAATACTGGAGGCTGAGACAGGAGGGGTCAGGAGACACTGTGGCCCACTCCGAGGACACCCCCGGACACGGTGACTCACGCCCTGACCATACTAAAACAAAGACATAACAAAAGAACTTAGGTCAGAACGTGACAGGTATGACAGTTTAATGGTCCCATGGTGTTTATACTTGCATACTATTGTTTGAACAGATGAATATGGCATCTTCAGGCGTTTGGCAATTGATCCCAAGGATGAACCAGACTTGTGGAGGTCTAAATTTTTTTTTCTGAGGTCTTGGCTGATTTATTTTGATTTTCCCATGATGTCAAGCAAAAAGGCACTGAGTTTGAAGGTAGGCCTTGAAATACATACACAGGTACACCTCCAACTGACTCAAATGATGTCAACTAGCCTATCACAAGCTTCTAAACCCATGACATCATTTTCTGGAATTTTCCAAGCTGTTTAAAGGCACAACTTAGTGTATGTAAACGTCTGACCCACTGGAATTGTGATACAGTGAATTTTAAGTGAAATGATCTGTCTGTAAACAATTGTTGGATAAATGACTTGTGTCATGCACAAAGTAGATGTCCTCACCGACTTGCCAAAACTGTAGTTTGTTAACAAGCAATTTGTGGAGTGGTTGAAAAACAAGTTTTAATGACTCCAACCTAAGTGGATGTAAACTTCTGATTTCAACTGTATGTACATAATTGCCTCAATTACCTCGTCTAACCAGTGCCCCCACACATTGACTCTGTACCGGTACCCCCTGTATATAGTCTCGCTATTGTTATATTACTGCTGTTCTTGAACTATTTGTTACTTTTATTTCTTATTCATATTGTCTAAAACTGCGTTGTTGGTTAGGGGCTCGTAAGTAAGCATTTCACTGTAAGGTCTTCGGCGCCAGTGACTAATACAATTTGATTTGTTAGGATTCTCAGAAGTCTCCATCTGTCTCACTGTCTCTAAATCTCGCTAGTCCTCTCTCTCCCCATTTCTTAGTCTCTCTCTCTCTCTCTCTTCCGCTCTCTCTAGTCTAGACAAAGTGACAGCTGTGTGTTTGAAAGCCTTCTTTTTACCTCACTGCCTAAATCTTGCTCGTCCTCTCGCTCTCTCTCTCTCTCTCTCCCTCCCTTTCTCTGTCCCTCTCTCAGTCTCGTGTTTATTAAAGACCCAGTGTATTACAAAGTGTTGTTGTGTTTAGAGCATTCTGTCTGTCCTGTTTGTCTGACTTTTCTATATAAGCTGCTTATCCCTGTTGTCAGCGTGGTGTCTGGCCCCAAATACACCCTCTCCACCACCTCACCCCCTTGCCTCACCCTCTCATCCACTCCTGGAATAGGAGAAAGTACCACATCACTATTAGTGACCATACAAAATACTCATCAAGGTCGGAACAAGGGTGAACCCCCTTTAACTGTTCACCCATGTACTCTCTACAATAAGCTTGTAATAATAAGTCTACTCAGTATGAATAAAGTATAGATCATTATGTGTTCATAAGCAGCCCGAAAGGAGGGCATGTTTTGATTCATTTCAGTTTTGCTATTAAGTGTGCATATATGATAATTCAGCTTTTACAGGCCATAATTGCTGTCATTATGTGTGAGATGTGCATTGGCGCCTGGTGATTGAGCAGAGAGGCTGGGGAGCGCTCGTTATGCCAAACGACATGTTGACATGATTAAGCCCTACTGAGATTCTGTTCTGTTCCACAGAGCTGTGATATAGAGACTTGTAATGGCCCTTACTGACTGCTTCTTTTCTATGACTAACTGTTTATTTTCTATGACCCCTAGCTTCTTACTGGTTTGAAGTCCTTACCGACTGTTTCTTTCCCATGATGTCCTTACTGACTGTTTATTCTTTATGACCCCCAGTTCCTAATTGACAGGTTCTGTGCTATCAGGCTTAATGGACTGGATCATTAGTGATCGTTGTTCCAAGTCCTTGAAGGTTGTTTGTTGTTGTCCTGCTGTCATTATATCCTGTATTGATGGTTTTCTAATGTGACTCCATTTCAAGAGTGATTGCTTTAGTAACATGGTTCAATCTACAGGTAATTGCCAAAATAAAGGAAACACTTGAGTAAATCAGGGATAAAAAGTATATTGAAAGGGTCATGTATAAAAATGCTGAGCAGGCCATGACAATGACCCCATAAATAGGGCACAAGTGGTCACTGAATTATTTAATGAGCACGAAAATTATGTAAACCATATGCCATGGCCGTCTCAGTCACCAGATCTCAACCCAATTGAACAGTTATGGGAGATTCTGGAGTGGCGCCCGAGACACAATTTTCCACCACTATCAACAAATTATGGAACTTCTCGTGGAATAATGGCATTGCATCCCTCCAGTAGAGTTCCAGACACCTGTAGAATCTATGCCAAAGTGCACTGAAGCTGTTCTGACTCGAGGTGGCTCCATGCCCTATTAAGAAACCTTATCTTGGTGTTTCCTTTATTTTGGCAGTGACCCGTCTGTCCTTACTGACTGGTTCTACCTCCAGATCTACCTTCACTGTTTCTTGTTTCCAGATGACTGGAGGAAATTGTGTTTGTGTGTCTGAGTGTGTGTGTGCGTGTGATATTTCCACTAGTCTCCTGGGGTCAGTGAGAGGACTTGCTGCTGCTAATGAAAACAACTGTGGCTGAAGATATGAAGAAAGCCTGAAGGGGGTTCTTACTGTTTAATGACATCTGGGTCATGTCCTGGCTTACACACACACACACACACACACTCTTTCTTGCGCACACATACAGTACACACACACACTCTTTCTTGCGCACACATACAGTACACACACTCTATTTGTAGATTGTAGATTGTAGATAGATTGTAGATACCAGTGGCCCTTCTAATCTAAGCCAGCCCACACTAATACCTGTCTGTGTCTGGAGCAGGAGATGTGGGTTATGTGAGGTGAAGGCTGATGCTAGGGCCTCAGCATACAAACACTACCAGTGTGTTACACTCAAATAGACATGCTTCCAATTAAAGCTCTAAAGGCCCTCCAAACGTTGACTCTAACCTCTAGACCACAGGTCAGGTCAGTATTATCTGAGAGGTCCTAGCTCCCTCTCTCCTCTCTACTCCCACTCGCCTTCACTCCCTCTGCCAGCTTGCTGCCAGCTCTTAGCAAACTGTTGGAAATACAATGCTATTTCTCTGTAAACAAAATTAACAACAGACTTTCTGCATGCTTATAGAAAAGGGCACTCAACAAGTACTACTGCACTGACACAAATGACTGATGATTGGTTGATAGAAATTGAGAATAAGAAGATTGTGGGCATTGTACTGTTAGATTTCAGTGCAGCCATTGATATTATTGACCATAACCTGTTGTATAAAAAAAATGGTTGTATGGTTTTTCAAGCTCTGCCATATCATGGATTCAGAGCTATCTACAGTATCTAATAGAACTCAGAGGCTTAATGGAAGCCTCTCTAATGTCAAACATCAAACATGTAAAGTGTGGTGTACCGCATGGCAGCTTGCTAGGCCCTCTATTATTATTTTTCTTTTTTTACCAATGACCTGCCATTGGCATTAAACAAAGCCTGTGTGTCCATTTATGCTGATGATTCAACCTTATACGTGTCAGCAACCACAACTAATGAAGTCATTGAAACTCAGTTTTGGAATGGGTGGCTAGTAATAAACTGGTCATGAACATCTCTAAAACTAAGAGCATTGTATTTGGTACAAATCATTCCCTAAGCTCTAGACCTCAGCTGAATCTAAAAATAAATGGTGTGACTGTTGATCAAATTAAGGAGACTAAATTACTTGGTGTTACCTTTGATAAAATCAAATGTTATTTGTCAAATGCGCTGAATACAACAGGTGTAGACATTACAGTGAAATACTTACAAGCCCTTAACCAACAATGCAGTTTTAAGAAAAATAAGTGTTAAGTAAAAAAATAGATAAGTAAAACAATTATAAGAAGAAGAAGAAAAATAAGCAGCAGTAAAAGAACAGTAGCGAAAGCTATATACAGGGGGTACCGGTACAGAGTCAGTGTGCGGGGGCACAAGTTAGTCAAGGTTATTGAGGTAATATGTACATGTAGGTAGAGGTAAAGTAACTATGCATAATAAACAGAGAGTAGCGGCAGAGTAAAAGAGGGGGGAACACCAATAAGACTAGCCTATGAGTCAGACTCCAATAAGACTAGCTGATGTGTCAGACTCCAGTAAGACTAGCTTATGTGTCAGACTCCAATAAGACTAGCTTATGTCAGACTCCAATAAGACTAGCTTATGTGTCAGACTCCAATAAGACTAGCTTATGTGTCAGACTCCAACAAGACTAGCTTATGCGTCAGACTCCAATAAGACTAGCTTATGTGTCAGACTCCAATAAGACTAGCTTATGTGTCAGACTCCAATAAGACTAGCTTATGTGTCCGACCCAAGTAAGACTAGCTTGTGTCCGACCCCAGTAAGACTAGCTTATGTGTCCGACCCCAGTAAGACTAGCTTGTGTGTCCGACCCCAGTAAGACTATCTTATGTGTCCGACCCCAGTAAGACTAGCTTGTGTGTCCGAACCCAGTAAGATTATCTTATGTGTCCGACCCCAGTAAGGCTAGCTTATGTGTCCGACCCCAGTAAGACTATCTTATGTGTCCGACCCCAGTAAGACTAGCTTGTGTGTCCGACCCCAGTAAGACTAGCTTATGCGTCAGACTCCAATAAGACTAGCTGATGTGTCAGACTCCAATAAGACTAGCTTATGTGTCAGACTCCAATAAGACTAGCTTATGTCAGACTCCAGTAAGACTAGCTTATGTGTCAGACTCCAACAAGACTAGCTTGTGTGTCCGACCCCAGTAAGACTAGTTTGTGTGTCCGACCCCAGTAAGACTATCTTATGTGTCCTACCCCAGTAAGACTATCTTATGTGTCCGACCCCAGTAAGACTAGCTTATGTGTCCGACCCCAGTAAGACTAACTTATGTATCCGACCCCAGTAAGACTAGCTTATGTGTCCGACCCCAGTAAGACTATCTTATGTGTCCGACCCCAGTAAGACTAGCTTGTGTGTCCGACCCCAGTAAGACTAGCTGTCACCATTGGAGTCAGCTACTGGGGATCTTAATAAAATCAAAATCAAATATTCCCTGGATGAACCGGGACCAGTGGGAGTCAGGAGGCCCCGTCAGGGGTACTCTGCCGTTCACAGATCTGAGAGAGCTTCAAAGGGAATTCCATAAGAAATCCATAAAAATCTATCACTGAATTAGGCCTTTTCTGCACTCATTCGTTCCACGAAGGTAAATCTCATCCATAATTCAGTCTGATGTATGCAATTATGTCATTGTAGTAATGTAATAAAAAAATAATTATGGAGCGCCTTCATTGTGATGGAGTTTAATAATTCAAGTCAACACCACCAGGATCAAACAGCAGCAGAGGGGGTTTTCAGTGGAGGACTTGGCGGGGGCTGAGATGGCCAGATTTAATAATGCAGATTTCTTCCACCGCCAAATAGCTTCATAAAAGTGTAAGACGGCTGACTCTCCCTTGCCCCCTACACCCACTCTGTCACTTTAAGGATGGTTGGAGCACAAGCTGGGCTGGCAGGATGAGGCACTTAAGACAGACCTCCTCACACTAGCACCCAAGATTCAAGGCATTCGTTCCGGTCACCAGGACGTCGGGAGATGCCTTCAAAACCCACCAGTAGGGGCAGCGCTGAGCGCTATTACCATCAAGAAGGGGGTTGTGGATTGGGGCTGGCTGATGGGCGTAAACTGTGAGCTCCAGCTCCGAGGGTCGTGTGTTAAAGTCCGGTGCTAGGCACTCATTTTTATTTCAATTGTTTTAACCCTATCCCAAACCTTAACCCTTACCATAACCATTCAGAATGAATGCCTAAACTTTTAACCGTTGAAATTTGACCTTGAATACTAAAGTCATGTCAAAGTGTGAGATCTAGTTGCTCACTGAGAAAATGCCTTTCACACTTTACACACACACCAAGACAGCTTTTCAGTGGAGCAGAGCAAACAGACACGGTCTATGATTCAGATGTAGCACCCTGCCATGGCTGCACCAAAGAAAACGCAAAATACCTCATCTCGGTTGCCCAGAAGTAAAATTCTCTCACACAAGTTTGTCATTTCCTGTTTTACTTCTGGGGGGAATGCCGTTAACAATTGTTATTACCTTTGTGCAAAGGAAGGGCACATCGTCTCCACCCTCGCAAACGTAAACTCTTGGCCAAACCTCTCCCTTCCGCTAATTTCACCCATGTTTATCGTGGCCAAAAAGGAAATACGGCCAATTTTGACTTTGTGTGGCTGCGGAATCTAGTGGAAACCATTTATCACGGGCTTGAAAATCACCACATCAGTTTAAGCAACAGCTTTGCCCAATCCTGATTTGTCCAAATAATCAATGACGAAAATCCAAAACCAGGAACTACTGCTGCTCACGTAATCACATGATTCTACGTGAGCCATGACAGATTCTCGCCGTGTAATCCGCCCACGAGAATCTGTCCACGAGAGATTCCGGAATTCCTAAAACATTTAAGTGAAACTCTATTGAAATGAGTCTTTACAAAGTGAGACACATGCACGCACATGAACACACACAAGTAGAGTGTGAAGCACGCTGTCTCTGTTGTGCACAGAGAAGAGATCACTGGGGCCAAAGAAAATCTTTACATTTCTCTGTTGTCTCCCCTGAAAGACAAGATAAAGACAGAGGGATAAGAGAGAAAGACGCAAATGAGAGGAGAAATGGGTAGTGAGAAAACATAAGAGACTTAAAAGATGTAAAGGGACTGGCCTCCACTCTTCTGGGAAGGCTTTCCGCAAGATGCTGGAACATTGCTGAAAGTTGGAAGCACAAAGTTGGAAGCACAGAATCGTCTAGAATGTCATTGTATGCTGTAGAGTAAAACTTTCCCTTGCCTTGAACCAAGGGGCCAGGCCCAAACCATGAAAAACATCCCTCCTCCACCAAATTTCACAGTAGGCACTATGCATTAGGGATAATAGCGTTCTCCTGGCATCCGCCAAACCCAGATTCGTCCGTCGGACTGCCAGATGTTGAAGCGTGATTTATCACTCCAGAGAACACATTTCCACAGCTCCAGTGTTCAATGGCGGCGACCTTTACACCACTCTAGCCGACGCATGGCATGTGGTGATCTTAGGCTTGTGTCCGGCTGCTCGGCCATGGAAACCCATTTCATGAAACTCCAGACGAACAGTTATTGTGCTGACATTGCTTCCAGAGGCAGTTTGGAACTTGGTAGTGAGTGTTGCAACCGAGGACAGACTGTTTTTACACGCTCAGTGATTCAGCCTTTAGCGGTGCTGTTCTGTGAGCTTGTTTGGCCTACCACTTTGCGGCTGAGTCGTTGTTGCTCCTAGATGTTTCCA
>NC_048585.1:26596107-26656107 GCF_013265735.2 Oncorhynchus mykiss | reverse complement strand
TACACAGTTATGGTACGTAGAACTAGTTATTTTTGATGGTGTTGAAATAATGTAGAATTGGAGAATAAGGGGTGACTTGAGGGATAAACTCTGTGAAAATGGGAGCGTTTGCAGGTATGGTTGAAAGGTGCTCTAAGAAAGCTGTGGAGGCAGAAACAGATCAGGATGCTAATGGTGAGAGAAAAGACACTTAGTTGCATGAGAGCTGATTCCCTCCCTGTCATGTTCATTCATCCTTACAGAGGAAAGGGCAGAGGCAACAAGATCACGCACCCCTTGAAGCTAGATCTGTCTTATTTAAAAAATAAATAAAAAACATGTAACCTTTATTTAACTAGGCAAGTCAGTTAATAACAAGTTCTTATTACAATGACGGCTACCTATTACCACTAGGCTACCTGAATCTCTCTCTCTCTCTCTCTCTCTCTCTCTCTCTCTCTCTCTCTCTCTCTCTCTCTCTCTCAGTGATCCTGATACCAACACATACTCAGACACTCATATTCTCTCATACATTCTAACCCACACAAACATTGGCACACTGACTCACGTGGTGAATGGAATCTGGTGTTTACCATGCCCGAGCCAGCAGCCTTGATGGATTTAGTGCTGATGGGAGGGGAAAGACTGTGAAACTCATCAGTTAGAAACAAACTGGAGAGAGAGAGCCAGCACCTACACAACCATAGCCTACACGCACACACACACATTTTGGTTGAATGCAACTGAATGCAACTGACCCGGTGTCCCCTTTCCTTCCCTCACACACACACACACACACACACACACACACACACACACACTCACACACACACACACACACACACACACACACACACACACACAGAAACACACACACAAATGACACATCACACAAGCGCACACACACACACACACACACACACACACACACACACACAAAGCAAAAACAAACAAAAATGTGTAGTAGAACTTTGTAACCAAAAAGGAGTAATGAATTGATTCACAGAACTTTAGTGAGGACCAGCAAACCTTTTGATACAGGATGCAGTGGTCAGTATTAAACCTGTAACCAGTGATAAAACAAATTACACTATAGGAGACGGCTTCCAAAGGTTTAAGAGAAGTGGCTGCTGCAATCTGGTAAATGGTGTCACCAAAATCAAGAACTGGCAGGAAAGTTGACTGTACAATCTGCTTCCTGCTATTTAGGGAGAGGCCAGATCTATTTCTAAATTCCAGCTTTTTTAACTAGCTCATCCATATATGTTTTAAACAGTCTTTGTCAAATGCCCAGAAACTATTCCCTACAAATAATCACACACATATACCTGCACACAAACAGGAGAGAGCCAGCACGTACTTCCCCTCACCCCAGCGTATACAGTATGAAATATTGATACAGAGGAGAAGGCTGTGTTGGTTGGAACGAGAGGCGGACCCCAGGCCTCCACTGTAATGAAATCATAATGTTTGTAGCCCTGCGGCTATCCATCACACCGCTCGCTAATGTCGACACTGCTCACTTCTTCTTACAGGCCTGTCCCAGCTACGGCACTCCGTTCTGGGCTAGGAGAGGACAGGAGACGGGGGAACAGACACGGAGCCAATGTAAACCTCTCGAACTAGGTTATTAAGAGAGATCACAAGCTTTGCCAAAATAAACACTGACTGTTCTACGGGGAGACTCTGTTGTGACTGATATTGCATCACTTGCTCTGCATTCAGATCCCCTGCTAATAGTACATTCAATTGCACTCATCACAGTTCAATGGTTCTTATTCTGACTAACATTATGAAAGGTATCCAATGATGACCCAGGAGCAGCCATCTTGACAGCTGGGAGTCAGTGTGTCTGTCATGGACGTGTTCTGACCAGCCAGTGCCTGTTGTTGTGGCGATTGGACCGCTACCCCAGACAGGAACCATCAACAGTCAGGATCTGAGAGAATCTGCAGGCAGCCTCCACACACAAACTCACACACACACAAACCTGCTCGCTCGCTCGCTCGCACGCACACACAGACAGAGACACATACACGCACACACACACGAGGCGTACCCTGCAGTAGGTAAAATAAACGCTCAGTTATTATTCCAAGCACACACACAACCACACACACACGCTTCAGACAGCCTGATGGTGTATGATGAGTTTCTCCAGTCCACTCTCTAAATCTCCTCAGTAAATAATGATGATGATGATGAAGGTGGTGTTGATGGTGATGAAGGGTGGTCTTCACTCATGCTGGTAATACTGAGTGAGAGAGGGATGAGTAGAGGAGAGCAGAGGAGAGGAGAGTCTATCCACCCAGCCATCAAATTACACCTCCATGAAAGGGGAAGTAGCCCTGGTTACGGTTGCCATATAGAGACAGTGCCATCTCAGAGCTCTGTGATTTGACTCACTTTTAGGATCAGCCAATCACACGCTGGCAGATCACCTGTGGCTTGGTAAACTGACTAATCAAAACGGACTTTGATGCATAGTGAAACACAGATTAAAGTTGGAGTTAACTAAGGTTGTACACTTGTACAATGTAATATAATCATTGTAAAGTGTTAACGAGGGCTGTTCAAGGTATACAACCTTGGTGCTCTTTGCTGAAGAGAGAATAAATCCGTTCTCCAGATGAAGCGGAATAAGAAGAGTGAAAGAGGGAGACAGAGGGCGTGGGAGGTAAGAGATAGAGAGAGAGAGAGAGAGAGAGAGAGAGAGAGAGAGAGAGAGAGAGAGAAAGAGAGAGAGAGAGAGAGAGAGAGAGAGAGAGGAAGAAGGAAAGATGGGGAGAAAGAGAGAGGGGGGGGTAGAGAGATAGAAAAAGAGAGGGAGGGAGAGAGAGGGGGCAGAGATAGAGATGGAGAAAGGGGAGGAGAGAGAGAGAGGGAAAGAGAGAGGGGAGAGAGAGGAATAGCATGCTCCATATGAGAAGTAAACAGTCCCTCAATCACATGGGCAGAAATAAAACCTCCCCAAAAACCAGGGAGCCCTTCGAACCACCGTTTAGATTTGAAAAAGACACTCAACCATCTGCCATCCCCCTGGTCCCCATATTCTCCTATCTTCTTAAGTTTGTCATCCTATCTGCCAGTCATTCATAGGGGGCTCTGTCATCCAAATAGTTATTCAGACAGATGGTTCTGGGAAAAGACTGGAAACTCCAATATCCCACAGTGGTTTAGACAATTATGATCAGTGTCCTGCAGCTGTTTTATAGAGCCCACGCACACACACACGCACGCACGCACGCACACACAACCACACACACACACACACACACACACACACAACCACCCCTCCATTTCTTTTGAACATAATCATGGCTACTGAACGAAGAGCTGTTTGGAGCCAGCTCATTTAAGTGAATGAAGCAGACTCAAAAGGCCTGAAATGCCCTTTTCTAGTAAAGGTATTTGCATCACCACCTAATCATCCCCAGCTTACAATTGGCTCATTCATCCCCCCTCCTCTCCCCTGTAACTATTCCCCAGGTCGTTGCTGTAAATGAGAATGTGTTCTCAGTCAACTTACCTGTTAAAATAACCGTATAACAAAAGAAAGAAAAGATAACATTGAGCAGGGGTGGGCAATCATTTTGGATCGAGGGCCACATCAGGATAACAGTTGTTCGTCAAAATAAAATTTGGGGTTGTGTTAAAGGGTAGTCATTTTCAAATATGAGCTATAGGTACGTTATAATGTATACATGCTTTCTACTTGGTTTAAGTTACATTCATGATTTTGGGCCAAAACCTAAAGTTGATTTTCTTTGCAATATCGACCAATAGCGTAAAAAAAAAAAAAATGTTTACCATGTCAAATGACTTCAATATGTGAAAGTTGTATTTTTATTTTATTTGCATCAGAAAGGTATCGAAGAACTTGGGACAACATCAGTAAAGAGCATTAGATAATAATTGTGTGTGTAGAAAAAAGATTTGAGGTTTTATCACGGTTCCTTCCTTTGTGTCCTGTGTCTTCAGGAATGGGGTCCTGATAGCTAAAAGACCCAACCATTCAGAAGCTAGAGCCAGATTTGGAGTAAGAGAACAGAAACCGCTCCGCTTGTCAAAGCCGGAGACGGTCACAACTGCTAAATAACCCACAGGAGGAGGAAGGCACGATAACAGAGAAATTATGTATTGTTAAACAAACATATGCCAAGTTCTCGAGGCCCCTGATGATGTGAGGCTCCAGGCATGATGCCTGATGATAAATCCGCCACTCTATGACACCTTCTGTAATTGAGATGCATTCAGCCATATGGACCATCAGAGCTTTCAATGGAATTTCATAACCCTCACCACGTACAATTAGCCAACCTTGTTCTCTCTCTATTTCTCCTGGCCGCTTTGTTTATTAAAGCACTTCGTTGGTCAATAACCGTATGGCACGGCTAGCAGATAGTGGGTGACATCGTGACTGGTGTGGAGAGTGACCCAGTGGGAGTTTGAGGGGAATGGCGAGGAGAACGTGCGTGTGTGTGTGTGTGTGCTTCTCTGAGGGAATTGGCTTCTATAGGTAGTTGGCAGCTACTACAAAGCAAATCCTGAGACACAAAATGGGAATATGATCAACCCACTCGACACTGAAGATAAAGTCCTGTCCTTGATCACTGCTGAAGAACCCCTTCCTACACATAAGAGATTCTTAACTAAGTGCTGTATTTGTCATGTCTATGGCGTTAGTGCTGTGTTCAGTGGTATTAGTGCTTGTCTGCAGCTGGTAGTAAACTGTGGTTGTAGTGTGTAAAGAGCAGCGTCGAGGTCTGTTGTAGTGAATAACTACATGGATTCAGCCCAGTAGAGCTCACCTCTCCTTCTCTTCACACCTCGCATCCATTATTTCTCTCTCTCTCGCTCTCTCTCACACTTTTTTTCTCACTGCTTTGTGTTATTTTTCCTTCTCTCCCTCTTTCTCTCTCGCTCTCTCTAATGAAAATCATTTTTTTCACCTTGCCGGGGGCAGAATATGAAAGACGATCTGATGTGTTTCATTTATCTGTTGCCGTTGGGGGCCACCCACACACAGGGCACTGACCCAGGCCCACACAGCCATGAGGATGGCCTGGTGCAGCTAGATGTCACCTCACCAGACCCCATCTGACAGGGTGCTGGGAGAGAGGGGAGGGGCGAGTGAGTGGGAGGTTAGTGTCTAACGCATCTTTTTGGGGAGGCAGACAACACTGCAATGCTGCACTACCAACATTACAGGAAAACAGAGAGAGAGACTGAGAGAATACATTGAGAGGGCATGCAAGAGCTATGGAGTGAGAGGGGGTAAGAGCGGGAGAGGAAGAGGGGGTGAGAGCAGGTGTGGAAGAGGAAGGGGGGGTGAGAGCGGGAGAGGAAGAGGGGGTGAGAGCAGGACAGGAAGAGGGGGTGAGAGCAGGTGTGGAAGAGGAAGAGGGGATGAGAGCGGGAGAAGAAGAGGGAAAGGAAGCGTGTGGTGGAGGGAGATAAAGAGAGATAATGAGGGAGCTGCAGTGGGAAAGAGATAGATGGAGAGAGCAGAGATTGATAGAATAAATGAAGAGGTAGAAAGAGAGGGAGCAGCAGGTAGATCAACAGAGAGAGCTGCAGTACAGCAGCTAAAGTTGTCTGATCCAGGTGTCTCCACATCTCTCTTCCCTGACTGCTGAGACTGTGCTTCTGAATGTATTTTCTGTGTAGTGAAAAACAACATCTAACTTCCCTCCAACTCAACATCCCCAGTTTCCACGTCTTTCTTCCGTTACAACTAGCAGCAGCAAAGGATTCCACTGCCAACAGTGGAGCAAACTCAGGCTGAAACAGAGCAGTCAAATGAAGAAAACTGGATAGCGAGATTGACAGAACACCATCTGTGTGAAATACCCTGCTAGGGCCCTGAATAACATACTGTGGTATAGTTTGAAGGTGTGCATTGCAATGCAGAGACTCAACAGAGAAACAGAGAAAGATAACATAATCAATAGATCTCAACATATGACCTGACATGCCATATGCATCTGTTTGCCCATAAGTACTGGTCCAGAGTCAGATTTCCCTCCTAAATCATTAAAACACAGAATAGTAAACTGACTCAGGAACAGTGACAGAGTATTTCATCTCACCTGGAGAGCACAGACCTATCAGAAAGCATTGTCTCCAAAGAGCCGCAGGGTTTGTCCCAAATGGCACCAAATTCCCTATATAGTGCACTACTTTTGACCAGGGCCCAGAAGGCAAGGAACAAAAGTAGTGCATTACATAGGGAATAGGGTGACATTTAAAGGGGCAATCTGTAGTTGCTACATACATTGTTGGACTTATGAATTAATTATATATAACCATTGATTCATGAAAAATATAACTTGTGAGCTTCGTTCAACTGTCATACCTCATCAGAGCCCAAAACATAAGCGTGTTTTACTCCAATGTTTGCAAACAAATGCAATGTAAACAAACACAGTGTAACATCGAAACATGGTTAAAACTTGAATTTGAGAGTGGTTACATTTCTCCAGCCCAATCCCTCAGCTTTTTACCAAAACAATAGCGGGGAGTACACTTTCTTATTGTGTCAACTGCTGCTTGCTGCCACTAGATGCAAACCCCCCCCCCCCCCCCCCCCCCCCACCCCACCCCTCCCAGTAGAATGTGCTGACAAGTCACAACGTTAATGTGAATGAGACAGCCTAGCAGCAGATGAGATGCTGTTGATTTATCCCTGTATGATGTGACAGTAAGGCCTTGTCGGCTGTGATATTTACTGGACCCAGTTGATAGAGACCCACTGCAGGAATATAAAATAAAGGCTTAGAGCTCTCTCATCACCTCATCTCCCCGAAACCTGATTTCGATGCATCAGGACAAAATCATTAGTGGAATATTCTAAAGGTTTTCTCTGAAGAACCACAGTAAGTAAAGAGGTTTAAAAGTTAAAGCGTGTGTGTGTGTGTGTGTGTGTGTGTGTGTGTGTGTGTGTATGTGTGTGTGTGTGTGTGTGTGTGTGTGTGTGTGTGTGTGTGTGTGTGTGTGTGTGTGTGTGTGTGTGTGTGTGTGTGTGTGTGTGTGTGTGTGTGTATGCGTGTGTGTGTGTGCGTGCATGTGTAGCGTCAGGGGAGGGGTGATGCCACTCTCTGGTGCTGCCAGAGGGTTTATAGTTTTGTGTCCCCAGAACAAAGCCAACAGAGACTTATACATCATCCACTGGCTCCATTGTTCTCCAGAAGGCAGAGGGCACCCTGACAAGCTTCTCATCACAATAGGGTGGCCTGAGGTAACACTGGCCTTGGCACCATCCATCAGCTGCCAATATGAATCATTTACTGGCCCCATGAATTGATTTAGAATAGAATCTCATTGGTAGTTAAAAAAGACCTAAAAACCATTAATACAGAACTGGGCTCGTAACCTGCAATTAAAGCCGACAACAGAAACTGAGCATTTACTATCATTTGTTTTAATGCATTTCTTCAGATTACCATGTTCATTACACATTCAAATAAACAGATGCACCACTTATTCCATACCATATGTCACATAAAAGCTTGTAATTTGACCAACGAGCTGTAATGTTCCACCGAGACCGTGCGGCATTATTTAAGGGCACTAGGAGGAGACTACTGCCCACTGAGTGGGCAGTAAATAGAGTACTAGTGTCTCACCAATCCCAGCCCTGCATGTGTATCTATCTCACTCACTCATATCTCATTCATTACGCACATAGCCTATGTCCCAAATGGCTCCCTAGCCCCTATGTAGTACACTACTTTTGAACAGATCCCAGTGGGCCATAGTGTACAGTATATACAATTTGGGATGAAGGTAATGATTAACGTTTTAGAAATGCAGGGGGACGAGAGAGAGGAAAAACACATTGGACACAGAGGTATTTAATGTCTTCAGATCTGAATGCATTTGCATAGGAGAGCTCTCATTAGCATGGCGTGTCATTACTTTCATGGAGGGAGGTGGGTGGGTGGTGGGTGGCGGGGTGATTACATAGGGGTTCTCCATTTTGAGAACATGCCAGGGTGTTTAAACACTGAACAAAAATATAAACGCAACATGCAACAATGTCATTGATTTACAGTTCATATGAGGAAATCAGTCAATTCAGATAAATTCATTAGGCCCTAATCTATGGATTTCACATCACTGGGAATATAGATATGCATCTGTTGGTCACAGAAACTGTAGCTTGGGCCTCACAATCGGCCTCAAAATCTCATCATGGCATTTCTGTGCATTCAAATTGACATTGACAAAATGCAATTGTGTCCGTAGCTTATGCCTGTTAAAGCCTGCCCATACCATAACCCCACCGTCACCATGGGACACTGTTCACAACAGTGACATCAGCAAACCGCTCGCCCACACACAACGCCATGCATGTGGTCTGCGGTTGTGAGGCCGGTTGGATGTAACGCACCTGCTACTATACCCCGTTCAAAGGCACTTCAATCTTTTGTCTTGCCCATTCACCCTCTGAACGGTACACATTCGCAACCCATGTCTCAATTGTCTCAAGGCTTTAAAAATCCTTCTTTAACTTGTCTCTTCCCCTTCATCTACACCGATTGAAGTTGATTTAACAAGTGACATCAATAAGGGATCATAGCTTTCGACTGGGTTCAACAGGTCAGTTTATGTCATGGAAAGAGCAGGTGTTCCAAACGTTGTCCTCTCAGTGTATATGACATGTGGTACAGTACTTCATATGCAGGATATGTGTACGTGTACTGTACTTATACCTGTGTGCGTTCTTATGAGGATAATGTGCCTTCCACAGAAAGGGCTAAGTAAATAGCCTCCACCCCACTGTCGTTCATATCCCTCTCAAGACTTGCCTAGTTAAATAAAGGTTCAATAGTTAAATAAAGGTTCAATAAAATGAATAAATGAAACGCCATCTTACGATTCATTTGTTCCACAGCGACGGGCGACTGTGGAGCGCATCGGTCAAGAGCGGTCCTCTCTCAGATGAATGGGCTCTCCATCGCGGTTGCTGTGAAGATGAATGGGGTTCGAACGCATTCCGGCTGTGCTCAGATTTGTCTGGTGTCTAACGAGGATGGAATCTGACCTACGCTTGAACTCGTAACAGAAGGAGAGAGAGAGTAAAAGAGAGGGGTGGGATGTGGAGAGAGTGAGTGGGAGAGAGAGAGAGAGAGAGAGATGGGCAAAGACAGAGACAGATAGATGGAGATAGATAGAACACCTATGTAATCACTCCCCCTCTTCTTTCTCTCTCATAAATCTTATACACTCACCTTTAAATCCCAATCTGTAGAGGACACTCTATAGAGGGTTATGGGACGAGGCAGTGAGGGAAACACACCCCAAACTCATCCCCTCAACCCTGTACATCACACACACACACACACACACACACACACACACACACACACACACACACACAGACACACTGTGCCAGAGTGTGGCTGTTTTATCCTGAGAGAGTTCAGCCGTGACCCAGAGTCACACACTTCTGATCTTAGTGCTCTTACTGTCACTTTCGTCTTGTGTAACCATCCGTTCCAGCTCCCACAGTCCTACTCTCTCTAATGGGTTGAAAAGGCCAGAGACGGGGACTTTGGTCTGGACCTAAGCATTCCACACCCGTGGCTAGTGGAGGGTGTCTGTAGTGTGTGTGTGTGTGTGTGTGTGTGTGTGTGTGTGTGTGTGTGTGTGTGTGTGTGTGTGTGTGTGTGTGTGTGTGTGTGTGTGTGTGTGTGTGTGTGTGTGTGTGTGTGTGTGTGTGTGTGCGTGTGCGCGTGTGCATAAGCGTTGAAGGATTTGCCCTGTTTGTTGTGGTGCGGTCTTATCTAAGCAATCGCAGACAGATATTTCACAGAAGACCATTTTCCAGTACTGTAACACTGTAAATGTGTGTAAGCAGAACAAGGAAAAGAGAGGGAGGAGGATGGGAGCCTACATGGTGGGAGATGGAGGTAGAGAGAGGAATGAGAGGATAGGGAGGGTGAAGGGATGGAGAAAGACAGAAAAAGGGAAAGACAGAGAAAGACAAGGGGTGGAGGAGATTAACTCTGGGTCAAACAGAGATAAACAGATTTAGACAACGATGATGACTGATGAGTCTCTGGCACTGAATCAAACAGAGGGTGTGTGTGTATGTGTGTATGTGTGTGTGTGTGTGTGTGTGTGTGTGTGTGTGTGTGTGTGTGTGTGTGTGTGTGTGTGTGTGTGTGTGCATTGAGTATGTGCGTCTGTTTGGGTATTAATCAAAACTTCTCACAGGGGCAAAGGCAGTCATCATTCTAAAACATCTGGACAGTCACAAGCCGCACGACAATCACCATATCTCACAAAGGCAACAAAAATGTCATCAAATGTTCAGGCGCCTGCTTTAAGCTGCTTAGGAGGAAATATCACTGTTCTGACTTGACTTAAATGTGAAGTCACAGTATGAAATACCATGTCACAGCTGCATATTTCAGGGAAAACAATAGGAGGTTCTATATTTTTTTTAAGCCATCCTGACACTGTTCTACTCTAGTCATGAGCTATGTGATTTCAGGGTCGCGCGGAACCTCCGTCAAGACCTCGGGAGCCCACACCCCCTCCCCCCTTTACTCCACCCCTGAGCCCTGAACCAAGGCATTAATATTAATCTATCGCCCCATCTCTCCGTTTGAAATCATCTCTCTGTCTGAAATTCTGTTGTCCGGTATGGAAGGAGGAGAGAAGGAGCCGTTCCTAAGATCAAATGTGACCTTAATGATAATAAATGGCATTCCTGGAGAAGGGGAGAAAGAGAGAGAGAGAGAGTGGAGAGCGAGAGAGAGTGGAGAGCGAGGGGAGAGAGAGAGAGTGGAGAGAGAGAGAGGGAGAGAGAGAGAGTGGAGAGAGAGGGGAGAGAGAGAGAGGGAGAAAGAGAGTGGAGAGAGAGCGAGAGAGAGAGAGAGAGAGAGACAGAGACAGAGTAAGAGGTGAGGGGAAGGGAAGAGAAACTGGGGTAGAGAGACAGAGGGAGGGAAAGTGTGATAATGGAGTGATAGTGGGAGAAAAAAAGAGTGACTGATTAAATGATGCAGGGGGAATATTTAAACGTGTCAGTCCCTTCCTCTCTCTTCCCCCTCTCTTTCTCTCTCGCTCTCCTGGCAGCTGTTTTTGATTAGGCTGAGCAGGTTGTCAAAAAGTCCTCTCTTGCTCTCCCTGTCTTTCTCACTTTCTCTCTCTGTTTCTTTCTCACTTTCTCTCCCTGTCTCTTTCTCACTTTCTCTCTCTGTTTCTTTTTTCAGAGTTGATCCAGCTTTGCAAGTGTGATTTGATCTCTTGAAGAGCAGAACTTGTCTCCGATGGATTATGCCTGAGTCGGTGCTGCCTGCCCTGCAGTAGAACTAAAGTTTTAAAGCCCATCCATGGGGCTGTCACCTTACCACAGGGAGTCCATGTTGTCTGTCTGAGTCATAATGCTGCTACGGTAGTTTTGTCCAGACCGTCCTAAACAGAGGTGAAGAAGGAGAAACTGAAAACTCAGCAGTGTGTGTGATGGACCAAGAAGGTGGGCTCTGTTCACAGTAACTCGAAATAGCCCACAGCTGAAGAAGATGGGGAAGACAACAACTCAATGTCAGAGGGAACATCAACTTTCAAGTACTGCACTGTCACTGGTAATTGAAAGCATGAAGGGATCAATCACCAACGGAGGTCATCACCACTGACACTGCATCATGCAGATATACCCACTCCCTCAGCAAGCGTCACTAATCCAGCCTGGTCACACCCGATGCACTGCAATATTAGACGTTTGTCCAGGTCCCCAGGATGTCGGACAGCTTATTAATCAATGACAGTGTGTCCCATTTCGGCACCATTTCTAAGACGCCTAGATGTGACCGTAATCTGCCATGTCAGCGGTACAGGTAGGTAAATACTGTATGGTTTAGCTCAGTGATGTCGGGTTATATCAGCGTGTCTCAATGGCACAGTAACAGAAGGGGCTAAGTGTGTCTTCGTTTTATTTGGCAGAGCCAGACAATAGCATCAAGGAGCCCCCACTGATGAAAGAGCGAATAGCTACAGTAGCTGTGTCTGTTGTTATCACACGCCCGGCCGCAGGCACACCACACACACAGTCACACACAAACATTTCTACATAGACACACACACACACACACACACACACACACACACACACACACACACACACAGAGAAACACATCATTATTTTAACACTCATGACAACTGTGCATACAGCAGACTAAGACAATCACAGATATTTATTGGGATAACGGAGTGCTGAAATGGTTTGAGATGACAATCATTCTGGATCAAATTTCCAGTCTCAGCAGTTTAAAAGCAGTAGCCTGGAGTGAAAAAGCTTATTTCAATCACACTTTAAATGTCCTCTGTTTTCAGGCATCACAATTTCCCCTGATTTGAGAAGCGAAGTAAATTACAGTGTAACTGTAAAAAATAATAATCACAGCCATCTGAGAAACAACTTAGCCTGATTAAATTAGACCATTAGACAGTGGAGTAAATTAGAGTCTCGCCCAAGGGCACAGACAATAAACCGAATCAACTGTTTTGGGACAAAGTGTGTATTTATTTTTTCACTTTCATTTCCATTATACCACACATCCTTTAGATTGTGATGCAGACCGCATCGCACATTATCCAGAGCAACTTAGAGCCGTGAAGTATGTGGAGTAAATATGTCAACGTGCTTTATTGCAGAACCTCACATTCAAATGGCTGAACCTCATAATCCCTGAATTCTAATGGGGATGGGTCAAGTTGGCATGATATACCTGTTGCGTGCCTACTGCCTCTACCAAGCTGGTATCCCATGGTCCAAGAGAGCAGAGCAGAGAGCACTATGGGTAATATTGTGTATCCAGGCATCCAGGAAGCCGGCGGTGCTAAAGAGGCTTGACTTCATCAGAATGGATATATGCAAATCCAGATTGTAGGCTGTGTGGAGCGAGCGTTTCCATGTTAGTCAGATCCTGTTGATAGAGACTCCCTATCAAATCTACTCCCTGCTCTTTAGAAAAACCTGGTTGTGTTTCTGAGTGAAGCGTGCTACAGTATGTCACACACTATGGCCTGGAACGTGTCCTTTGGAAGGAGAAGGAAATATACCATCCAAACACCGTTTGATGCCGCCACAAAACATTAGGAACTCTGCTCTTTCCATGACATAGACTGATCGGGTGAATCCAGGTGTAAGCTATGATCCCTCATTGATGTCACCTGCTAAATCCACTTATATCAGTGTAGATGAAGGAGAGGAGGCAGGTTAAAGAAGGACTTTTAAGCCTTGATACAATTGAGACATGGATTGTGTATGTGTAACATTCAGAGGGTGAATGGGCGAGACAAAATATTGAAGTGCCTTTGAACGGGGTATGGTAGTAGGTGCCAGGCGCACCTGTTTGTGTCAAGAACTGCAACGCTGCTGGATTTCCTGTGTGTATCAAGAATGGTCCACCACCCAAAGGACATCCAGCCAACTTGACACAACTGTGGGAACTATTGGAGTCAACATGGGCCAGCATCCCTGTGGAATGCTTTCGACTCCTTGTATAGTCCATGACCTGACTCCTTGTATAGTCCATGCCCTGACTCCTTGTATAGTCTATGCCCTGACTCCTTGTATAGTCCATGCCCTGACTCCTTGTATAGTCCATGCCCTGACTCCTTGTATAGTCCATGCCCTGACTCCTTGTATAGTCCATTCCCTGACTCCTTGTATAGTCCATGCCCTGACTCCTTGTATAGTCCATGCCCTGACTCCTTGTATAGTCCATGCCTTGACTCCTTGTATAGTCCATGCCCTGACTCCTTGTATAGTCCATGCCCTGACTCCTTGTATAGTCCATGCCCTGACTCCTTGTATAGTCCATGCCCTGACTCCTTGTATAGTCCATGCCCTGACTCCTTGTATAGTCCATGCCCTGACTCCTTGTATAGTCCATGCCCTGATGAATTGAGGCTGTTCTGAGGGCAAAAGGAGGCGCAACTCAATATTAGGAAGGTGTCCCTAAGGTTTAGTACACTCAGTGTGAGGGTATTGGTATTTTATAGGACTGCTGTGGACGTACATCACATGTTGTTTTAAATTAGAGGATGTGACCCGTGCCAGTCCAGGTGGCCCGAGAGCCAGAACCCAGTAATGAGGTACAGGTAAATATTGAATCCTTCCACCGACCATTACAAAGCAGCTAAACTGTAGTACATTGTTGGTACACTGTGTTGAAGCATTCTTCCTCATATTACCAACCTTGTCAAGTGTATATTGGAGAGGTTATCGTGCAGAGAGGTCTTGGGAATAGAACATAGTGATCAGGTACATGTACTTGTCCTCTCTGATCCTCTATGGTCCGTCCCCCCACCATTTAACAGTTGTACAGTACAGTACATTGTTGGTACACTGTGAAAAGCATTCCTCATCTTATTACTCCCAGCCTCTTCCAGTCTATAGGAGAGGTTATCATACAGACAGAGAGAGATGTGAGTGTGTGTAGGTCGTGGGGATTGAGGGCGTGCCCCCTTAGGTCCAGCCTGGAGGAACAGGGAACATCTAATGGAAACCAATTACCTGCCTGGTGATTAGAGGTCTCAGTGAGCTACGGCTGGATATCATTCTAAGGTGGAGCCAAGGTGAGTTGGGAGCTGGAGGGTGTGTGTGTGTGGTGGGGGAAAAGAGTACAGGGAACAACAGGGAGGACCGGCAGGGGCAGAGAAAACATTTACAAACAGCTCTCAGACCAGCGAGCGGTGAACGCATCATTACGACACTCAATGGAACGAAACAAAGTTATGCGCCCTCCACCCGGCAATGCTCGCAACGGCAACGCTCAACCGCAAAGTTGTTTACAAGTCATCATGGCAGGCACTTACAGTGTTACTCTCTTTTTTTCTCACTCACTCTCTTGCTGCTGCTCTCTGTGCAAACCTCTGTTTACTCCCTCCTTCTTAACAAACTTGCATAAACCATATATATATATATATATATATATATGTGTATATATATATAATGATAGTCAATGCAGTAATGGTGAATCGTTCTCCATCTGTCTCACACATACACTACCGTTCAAAAGTTTGGGGTCACTTAGAAATGTCCTTGTTTTTTAAAGAAAACAAGCTGGCCTTCTAGGCAGAGTTGCAAAAAAGAAAGCCATATCTCAGACTGGCCAATAAAATAAAAGATTAAGCTTTGCAAAAGAACACAGACACTGGACAGAGGAACTCTGCCAAGAAGGCCAGCATCCCGGAGTCGCCTCTTCAATGTTGACATTGAGACTGGTGTTTTGCGGGTACTATTTAATGAAGCTGCCAGTTGAGGACGTGTGAGGAGTCTGTCTCTCAAACTAGACACTAATGTACTTGTACTTGTCCTCTTGCTCAGTTGGGCACAGGGGCCTCCCACTCCTCTTCCTATTCTGGTTAGAACCAGTTTGTGCTGTTCTGTGAAGGGAATAGTACACAGCATTGTACGAGATCTTCAGTTTCTTGGCAATTTCTGGCATGAATAGCCTTCATTTCTCAGAACAAGAATAGACTGATGAGGTTCAGAAGAATGGTCTTTGTTTCTGGCCATTTTGAGCCTGTAATCGAACCCACAAATGCTGATGCTCCAGATACTCAACTAGTCTAAAGAAGGCCCGTTTAATTGCTTATTTTATCAGCACAACAGATTTCAGCTGTGCTAACATAATTGCAAAAGGGTTTTCTAATGATCAATTAGCCTTTTAAAATTATAAACTTGGATTAGCTAACACAACGTGCCATTGGAACACAGGAGTGATGGTTGCTGATAATGGTCCTCTGTACGCCTATGTAGATATTCCATTAAAAATCTGCCGTTTCCAGCTACAATAGTCATTTACAACATTAACAATTTCTACACTGTATTTCTGATCAATGTTATGTTATTTTAATGGACAAAAAAAAGTGCTTTTCTTTCAAAAGCAAGGACATTTCTAAGTGGCCCCAAACTTTTGAATGGTAAAGTATAGTGACTAAAAAGATCATACCAGAGTGAGGTTACTATGGAAACAGTCTGCACATGTGCACCAGAGTCCAATAATGATGATAAAAGCATCAACTCTTTTCAATCAATATTCTAACAAATGACCGGCTTTAAGCTTCAATTATGTTCTTCTTACCCTCATTTAACTGCGGCCTTTCGTCTATGGTCATCCTTACTTGAATCGCCAAACAAATGATAGAAATATGCTGCATTGTATTTTCTGACTGGAGATATTCATCTTATGTCCCCTTGTCTACAGCTCAAGGAGCCTGTCCTTGTCTACAGCTCAAGGAGCCTGCCCTGGTCTACAGCTCAAGGAGTGCTCAACCATTTAAGGTTTAATGCCTTTAAGGTTTAAATGCCTTTCCTATCTATTCACTATACCTTTCAAATTTCATGGGGCCGCTCATTATACTGTAGATAATACTGTAGATAATACCTCAAATGACCGTATAAATGATAGTTTTCCATTACAGTGTAGGGATGCATCAGAGCAGAGGCCTGTCTCGGACAACATTCATTTTTCCTCAGTCGCTCCGGCTCGTTTGAGAGGGAATGATCCCCTCATCCTATCTTCCCTCCCTAAGTAAGATGGACAGACTCTTCCAGCAGGGTTAAGTTGTGTTACAGACCAGGTCTACCATGGGGAGTACGGTCACAGTACGGTTACATTACGTTATCATTGCTGTCACAATACAGTTACATTACAGTCACTGTATGGTCACATTACGGTCACAGTGTTTTGACCCTTTTATCATCATTCACCTCCAATCACCCTCCCTTTCTCACACTCATCTCTCTCTACCCGCCCCCCTGTCTCTCTCTCTCTCTTCCTCGCTCTCTCTGTTATCTCAATTCAATTCAAAGGGCGTTATTGGCATGGGAAACATGTTTACATTGCCAAAGCAAGTGAAAGTTCTCTATGTCCCTCTCTCTATGTCCCTCCCACCCTCTCTCTTTATTTCAATCTCTCTCTCTCTTTCTCCTCTCTCTTAATTTCTCTCTCTCACTGTCCTTCTCTCCCAATTTGAACAATCTTTAACAATTCTCTCCCCTCTCCTCCCCTCCCCTCCCCTCCCCTCCCCTCCCCTCCCCTCCCCTCCCCTCCCCTCCCGCTCATCTTTTCTGTGACTGTCCTCTTTCACTTTCTCTCTCCCTCTCTCCTGCTAGGCTTATTTCATGATTGATGGGAGAGACGCCATTTCCAAGGGCAGTGGGGCAGAGAGAGGAAAAGACGAAGGGAGGGAGAGAGGAGAGAAACCAGGAGAGAGAGAGAGAAAGAAAGAGAGAGGGAGCGAGGGGGGAGAGAGAGAGGAGAGTTTCACCACATTAAGGACAGATAAACGCTTGCCCTGTCAGTTTGGGAATAATCCTGCTTCGGAAGAGTGTGAGACAAAGCCAGTAACACACACACACACACACACTAACACTGTCTCTCGCATTATCGCACAAAGGCACGCAAGAGGGGCAGTAGACTAGTAGAGACCCCCTCTTCCATTTTCTGACCTTGCCTTGAACCAAAGGAACAGAAGGACACATCATTACAGAGCATGACCAACTTCTCAAACCGTGACCCTGTCCTGCTTTGTCCCACAGGCCGGGCTCAAAACCTTGCCTTCCCCTCTCCTTCAGTCCTTGCATATGGGCAAAAAAAAACATCCCATCCTTTCTCCCCTAGTATGTGGTCTGTGGGCCGTTCTCTCTGGCCTTCCTCCAGTGACCTCCAGAAGCACCTGGTCCCCCCAGCATGCGTAGCCAGAGAAGAGGAGGGTAGAGGGGGATCCGGAGCAGTGCTTTCACCTCCGCCATGTGGAGCGGCCACGGGACATGAGACTGACCAGTGGACCATGAGGCCCAGATCCAAGGTCACCCAGCCAGAGAGAGACCCATCTGGATGAAATACCACCAAATAAATTATGGGACACACATCTGACCAGACACCCACACACACATGCGGCACGTGCATACACACATACATGCAAATAGACTCACGAACACACACACACCTCTACCAAGTGGGAGTTACTGTACCGTGGCTCGAGACAGTTTGTGTGCTCTCCTTGCATGTGTTGACCTCATGAATACTGGAGGGTACACTCAGTCACACATGACCCATACAAGGAGCACACCTGACACGAACACACACACACCTGTCACACACACACCCCTATCACAGGCCCCTAGGGAGAGACAGTGTATGCCAGGGTCACAAATCTAATGCCAGGCGGGATGAGAACATTGCAGGTAGATGATTCGGAGCAGAAGAGGATGAGAGAGAAGAGGAGGAGTAAAATGAGTAAGTTGAAGGAGAAGCGGGGGGGTAGAAGGGAAATTATGAGGAGGAAGAAAAGAGGTGTCTCCCAAGATGGCATAGCAGTTCAGACGTATTTTTGTCCTCGTCCTGTCGTGTCCCGTATATATATATATTTACAACTTTTTTTTTTCACATACATTTCACATACATTTTTAATTTTCCAAAAACTCATCTTCAGAACACTCTTCTGCAATCCGCTTCACCAATTTATATTTATATAAAAAAGTATTATTTACCTCAGATCTGTGATCCTCCGAGAGGCTAGCCAGAAATTAGCCAGAAGCTAGCCGGGAGCTAGCCAGAAGCTGGTCCAGAAGCTACTCTGAAGCTGGTTCAGGGGCTAGTTCAGAAGCTAGTTAGCTTATTTACTGGCTAATCGTTGGTACTCAGCTGACCACGGTTTGTGGTCATCGGCTGTGGTCATCGGCTGTCCTTTGGCTCGAGAATCTATCGCCAGTTTTGTACAGCGCGGTGCAGAGCAGCGTGGCTCGGAGCGGAACATATCGGACCAATTTTTCTCTCCATGTCCCTGGATTTCGGCCGCTGGCTCTGGCCGTCCATGCCTGGATCTCACAGCTAGCTAGCTGCTATCTGTGTGACTATCGGCTTTCGTCGATTCCGGAGCTAACATCAATTGTTCCGGAGCTAGCCAGCTGAAGAGTTCCATCAATCACTCCTGGGCTGCAGTCACCTATCCGGACCCGTTTTGCTGCCTACGCGGAGCCCCACCGGGCCTTCACGGCTAGACTGCCGACGTTGTCTACTCGAGGGAACTGTCCGGCTGGCTCCTCCGGCGCAACGTTGCCTGGGCGCCCATCTGCGGCCTGCTAGCCGTTGGCTATCTTATCGGCTGCTCTCTGAATAGACAATCGGACAATTTTTATTTTATTTTTATTTATTTATTTATTTTTCTTGTTGGGCCTCTATAACTATATCTATTGTTTTTATTTTTGTTGTTGTTGTGTGATTTGGATTCATCCCCTCTACCACACGGAAACCCACTAATCTACTGACGGAACGCAAGAGTTGGCTAATAACAGACCTCCATCTTATGCTAGCTTGCTCCTATGCTAGCTTGCTACCGATTTAGCTGTCTAAATCGCCGTGACCCCCAACCAACCTCTCCACTCACTGGACCCTTTTGATCACTCGACTGAGCATGCCTCTCCATGTCAATATGCCTTGTCCATTGCTGTTCTGGTTAGTGTTTATTGGCTTATTTCACTGTAGAGCCTCTAGTCCTGCTCATTATACCTTATCCAACCTATTAGTTCCACCACCCACACATGCAATGACATCTCCTGGTTTCAATGATGTTTCTAGAGACAATATCTCTCTCTTCATCACTCAATACCTAGGTTTACCTCCACTGTATTCACATCCTACCTTACCTTTGTCTGTACATTATACCTTGATGCTATTTTATCGCCCCCAGAAACCTCCTTTTACTCTCTGTTCCAGACGTTCTAAACGACCAATTCTTATTGCTTTTAGCCGCACCCTTATTCTACTCCTACTCTGTTCATCTGGAGATGTAGAGGTGAATCCAGGCCCTGCAGTCCCTAGCTCCACTCCTATACCCCAGGCGCTCTCTTTTGACGACTTCTGTAACCGTAATAGCCTTGGTTTCATGCATGTTAACATTAGAAGCCTCCTCCCTAAGTTTGTTCTATACACTGCTTTAGCACACTCTGCCAACCCGGATGTTCTAGCTGTGTCTGAATCCTGGCTTAGGAAGACCACCAAAAATTCAGACATTTTAATTCCAAACTACAACATTTTCAGACAAGATAGAACTGCCAAAGGGGGCGGTGTTGCAATCTACTGCAAAGATAGCCTGCAGAGTTCTGTCCTACTATCCAGGTCTGTACCCAAACAATTTGAACTTCTACTTTTAAAAATCCACCTCTCTAAAAACAAGTCTCTCACCGTTGCCGCCTGCTATAGACCACCCTCTGCCCCCAGCTGTGCTCTGGACACCATATGTGAACTGATTGCCCCCCATCTATCTTCAGAGCTTGTGCTGCTAGGCGACCTAAACTGGAACATGTTTAACACCCCAGCCATCCTACAATCTAAACTTGATGCCCTCAACCTCACACAAATTATCAATGAACCTACCAGGTACCTCCCCAAAGCCTTAAACACGGGCACCCTCATAGATATCATCCTAACCAACTTGCCCTCTAAATACACCTCTGCTGTTTTCAACCAAGATCTCAGCGATCACTGCCTCATTGCCTGCATCCATAATGGGTCAGCGGTCAAACGACCTCCACTCATCACTGTAAAACGCTCCCTGAAACACTTCAGCGAGCAGGCCTTTCTAATCGACCTGGCCCGGGGTATCCTGGAAGGATATTGATCTCATCAGTAGAGGATGCCTGGATATTTTTTTAAAATGCCTTCCTAACCATCTTAAATAAACATGCCCCATTCAAGAAATTTAGAACCAGGAATAGATATAGCCCTTGGTTCTCCCCAGACCTGACTGCCCTTAACCAACAAAAAAACATTCTATGGCGTTCTGCATTAGCATTGAACAGCCCCCGTGATATGCAGCTGTTCAGGGAAGCTAGAAACCATCATACACAGGCAGTTAGAAAAGCCAAGGCTAGCTTTTTCAAGCAGAAATTTGCTTCCTGCAACACTAACTCAAAAAAGTTCTGGGACACTGTAAAGTCCATGGAGAATAAGAACCCCTCCTCCCAGCTGCCCACTGCACTGAAGATAGGAAACACTGTCACCACTGATAAATCCACCATAATTTCAATAAGCATTTTTCTACGGCTGGCCATGCTTTCCACCTGGCTACTCCTACCCCGGTCAACAGCACTGCACCCCCCACAACAACTCGCCCAAGCCTTCCCCATTTCTCCTTCTCCCAAATCTGCTCAGCTGATGTTCTGAATGAGCTGCAAAATCTGGACCCCTACAAATCAGCCGGGCTAGACAATCTGGACCCTTTCTTTCTAAAATTATCTGCCAAAATTGTTGCCACCCCTATTACTAGCCTGTTCAACCTCTCTTTCGTGTCATCTGAGATTCCCAAAGATTGGAAAGCAGCTGTGGTCATCCCCCTCTTCAAAGGGGGTGACACTCTTGACCCAAACTGCTACAGACCTATATCTATCCTACCATGCCTTTCTAAGGTCTTCGAAAACCAAGTCAACAAACAGATTACCGACCATTTTGAATCTCACCATACCTTCTCTGCTATGCAATCTGGTTTCAGAGCTGGTCATGGGTGCACCTCAGCCACGCTCAAGGTCCTAAATGATATCTTAACCGCCATCGATAAGAAACATTACTGTGCAGCCGTATTCATTGATCTGGCCAAGGCTTTCGACTCTGTCAATCACCACATCCTCATCGGCAGACTCGACAGCCTTGGTTTCTCAAATGATTGCCTCGCCTGGTTCACCAACTATTTCTCTGATAGAGTTCAGTGTGTCAAATCGGAGGGTCTGCTGTCCGGACCTCTGGCAGTCTCTATGGGGGAGCCACAGGGTTCAATTCTTGGACCGACTCTCTTCTCTGTATACATCAATGAGGTCGCTCTTGCTGCTGTTGAGTCTCTGATCCACCTCTACGCAGACGACACCATTCTGTATACTTCTGGCCCTTCTTTGGACACTGTGTTAACAACCCTCCAGGCAAGCTTCAATGCCATACAACTCTCCTTCCGTGGCCTCCAATTGCTCTTAAATACAAGTAAAACTAAATGCATGCTCTTCAACCGATCGCTACCTGTACCTACCCGCCTGTCCAACATTACTACTCTGGACGGCTCTGACTTAGAATACGTGGACAACTACAAATACTTAGGTGTCTGGTTAGACTGTAAACTCTCCTTCCAGACCCATATCAAACATCTCCAATCCAAAGTTAAATCTAGAATTGGCTTCCTATTTCGCAACAAAGCATCCTTCACTCATGCTGCCAAACATACCCTTGTAAAACTGACCATCCTACCAATCCTCGACTTTGGCGATGTCATTTACAAAATAGCCTCCAATACCCTACTCAACAAATTGGATGCAGTCTATCACAGTGCAATCCGTTTTGTCACCAAAGCCCCATATACTACCCACCATTGCGACCTGTACGCTCTCGTTGGCTGGCCCTCGCTTCATACTCGTCGCCAAACCCACTGGCTCCATGTCATCTACAAGACCCTGCTAGGTAAAGTCCCCCCTTATCTCAGCTCGCTGGTCACCATTGCATCTCCCACCTGTAGCACACGCTCCAGCAGGTATATCTCTCTAGTCACCCCCAAAACCAATTCTTTCTTTGGCCGCCTCTCCTTCCAGTTCTCTGCTGCCAATGACTGGAACAAACTACAAAAATCTCTGAATCTGGAAACACTTATCTCCCTCACTAGCTTTAAGCACCAACTGTCAGAGCAGCTCACAGATTACTGCACCTGTACATAGCCCACCTATAATTTAGCCCAATCAACTGCCTCTTTCCCTACTGTATTTAATTTATTCATTTATTTTGCTCCTTTGCACCCCCATTATTTTTATTTCTACTTTGCACATTCTCCCATTGCAAATCTACCATTCCAGTGTTTTACTTGCTATATTGTATCTACTTTGCCACCATGGCCTTTTTGCCTTTACCTCCCTTATCTCACCTCATTTGCTCACATCGTATATAGACTTGTTTATACTGTATTATTGACTGTATGTTTGTTTTACTCCATGTGTAACTCTGTGTCGTTGTATGTGTTGAACTGCTTTGCTTTATCTTGGCCAGGTCGCAATTGTAGATGAGAACTTGTTCTCAACTTGCCTACCTGGTTAAATAAAGGTGAAATAAATAAATAAATAAAAGGTGGATCGGAAGAGATAGGGACTGAAGGTCTGAGGAGAGGGCTATAAAAAGGAGAGGGAGGTAGGGAGGGAGGTAGGGAAGGAGGGCGGGAGGGACGTTAAGGCCTAAACGAGGTGTGTAAGACACAGAGACATCCATTACAACTGCTGCTGAACGGTAAGGCCTAAACGAGGTGTGTAAGACACAGCCATCCATTACAACCGCTGCTGAACGTTAAGGCCTAAACGAGGTGTGTAAGACACAGAGCCATCCATTACAACTGCTGCTGAACGGTAAGGCCTAAACGAGGTGTGTAAGACACAGAGCCATCCATTACAACTGCTGCTGAACGGTAAGGCCTAAATGAGGTGTGTAAGACACAGAGCTATCCATTACAACTGCTGCTGAACGGTAAGGCCTAAACGAGGTGTGTAAGACACAGAGCCATCCATTACATTTGCTGATGAACGTTAAGGCCTAAACGAGGTGTGTAAGACACAGAGCCATCCATTACAACTGCTGCTGAACAGTAAGGCCTAAACGAGGTGTGTAAGACACAGAGCCATCCATTACAACTGCTGCTGAACGGTAAGGCCTAAACGAGGTGTGTAAGACACAGAGCCATCCATTACAACTGCTGCTGAACGGTAAGGCCTAAACGAGGTGTGTAAGACACAGAGCCATCCATTACAACTGCTGCTGAACGGTGAGGCCTAAACTAGGTGTGTAAGACACAGAGCCATCCATTACAACTGCTGCTGAACGGTGAGGCCTAAACTAGGTGTGTAAGACACAGAGCCATCCATTACAACTGCTGCTGAACGGTGAGGCCTAAACAAGGTGTGTAAGACACAGAGCCATCCATTACAACTGCTGCTGAACGGTGAGGCCTAAACTAGGTGTGTAAGACACAGAGCCATCCCTTACAACTGCTGTTGAACGGAGAGGCCTAAACTAGGTGTGTAAGACACAGAGCCATCCATTACAACTGCTGCTGAACGGTAAGGCCTAAACTAGGTGTGTAAGACACAGAGCCATCCATTACAACTGCTGCTGAACGGTAAGGCCTAAACGAGGTGTGTAAGACACAGAGCCATCCATTACAACTGCTGCTGAACGGTAAGGCCTAAACGAGGTGTGTAAGACACAGAGGACATTGTTGGTGGTATCATTCTGTAATTACGCACACACACACAGAACAGCACGGGGAAACAGCGTACCCAAAAACACACACACTCTTACACACACGCTCTTACACACACAGCAGAAATAATGAGCCTGTCTCCCCTAGGGCAGGAGCAACAAAGGTCCCGATTAGCACAGGGCCCTGGGGGGCAGGGGGACAGCAATGATTACACTAAAGTTATTATCTCTCTCCTCATCCCTGTGTGTCACTTCATAGCCATTGGGCAATAACAAGTGTCTATATTGGAGGCTGGGGAAGTTGGGGAGAACTTCAGGGTAAGTTGTTTGGTAGCAGTGTGGGTCATTTTCTTAATTGTATTGAAGGTAATTGCATGTCAACATGTATTGGTCCTATGACAATTTCCGATGGTCAGTAACGTGTGTTGAATGATTGTGTTCCTTATTAAATGGGAATAACACTCCATCTCCTGTGAAAGCTGTAAACAACAGCCATTACACCATGCCCCTCTGGAGTTTCACTGGGGTTAAACTGTGGGATTGAACACACAGAAACCCATAGATACACACGCACACAAACACAGAAACACACGTATCCCATCTGCACGTTCACACATACACCCGCACGCACACACACACCCATACGTACACACGCATACACGCACATACAAACCCAGAAACACGCACACAGCCGCACATTTACACCCGTTCACACACACACGCACACACAAACAACACAACCCCCGTTATACCTCATAAAAGCCCCAACACACACCTACAGATCCATCTCAGCCCATCCCTCAGGGTCAGCTCTGTGTGTGGATGAAAAACACCACCATACTAACATCAGTCACTTAAACCACTCCACCACTCATGTTGACGGTCATCTAAAACCATCGCCTGAAACCAATGGCAGTGTGGACCGTGACCGCAGAGGCTATCTGATGAATGAGCGAGAGGAGACGAGATGTTGTGTTGTTGTAGTGGCTTCCAGAGCGTTCACTTCACCGGGTTGTTGTAGTGAAAGACTAGGTGTTCTCAATGACTATCGTGGTTAAAAAAAAAAGTTAATGTGAGAGAGGACCATGTTGGAGTGATGTCATGCACACACACACTACACACACGCACTCACACGCATCAGTGCCTCTTGTGAAACTGTAATAAAGTCGAATGGCGTGACTCCATCACCTGGACTCCCCCCTAGGGTGGGAGGATATTAGTGGAAATGGGCTGGAAGGTGCGTGTGTGTTGCGTGCGTGCAATTTAGGTGTGTGTGGGTGGGGGCTTATGGAGGGATGATGCCAGCTAATTAAATTACATCTGCTCAAATTGAGGGGTAGTGAGATGGAGAGAGAAACAGAGAGAGAAACCGAGAGAGAAGCAGAGAGGGAAACAGAGAGAGAAACAGAGAGAAACAGAGAGAGAAACAGAGAGAGATGCAGAGAGAGAAGCAGAGAGAGAAGCAGAGAGAGAAACAGAGAGAGAAGCAGCGAGAGAAGCAGAGAGAGAAGCAGAGAGAGAAACAGAGAGAGCGAGGGAGTGAATAAAAGCAGAGGAGGAGAGCAGGGCATTGGGGAGGTGGGTAACTTAGTGGTTAGAGTGTTGAGCCAGTGACCAAAAGGTTGCTGGATCGAATCACCGAGCTGACAAGGTAAACAAATCTGTTGTTCTGCCCCTGTTCCCCGGTAGGCTGTTGTAAACAATAATTTGTTCTTAACTGACTTGCCTAGTTAAATAAAGGTTACATTTAAAAAATAATAATTATTATTATTGCCAAGAGATGTAGCTAATGATCCGAGGTCATGTTTATCTCTTTATGGGACTGGGAACGCTGAGAGGGAGCGCTGGGAACACTATGGCTCTGGGAAACAGACGTGGTCTGAAGACAGGCCCGGAATATTCCGAATTCTGCTGGTGAATCAAAGACAAAATAGGAGATTCTTTCTGATTTTCTCTCAGTTTGTGTCTTTGAGGAGAGCAGGCTGATAAGAAAGGCCTGTGTTTTATTTAGAGGGAGTGACTGCAGCTGCTAGAAGACGCTCCTGGTAACAGGTCCCACTGCTCTGGCTGAACCACTGTCAAGCTCCAGCTACAGACGAGAAGAACAACAGCATAGCTTAGAGGCTACACCCACTCACACAACACACACCCCCACAGTCTTCTACGGCTTCTGATAGTCGACGATGTCTCTCCCTATATCAAACACCTCACCCTACTCTCACACCATTTCTCTCCCCAAATGGTGTTGCTTCCCTCTCTCTCCTCTTCCTCCCCCTCCCTCTCATCTCTCCAGATGGTGGGTGTGCTGTGTGTGTCTGTTTAACCCACCAGGCTAGCTAATTGAACACTAACGAACTACTTTGTCTCCCAGCCAGTACAGATGATGACCGCTGACCTCTGTGGCCAGCCAATCAGACGACACAGCTGGAAAGGACAAACCCCCTCTGATCCAACCCTTCCCACTGAGCTAGGCTGGAACTACTTTACTGGAGCGCCAAGTCTAGGTCCAAGAGGCTTCTATTTGTGTTGCCCCCCCCCCCCCCCTCTCTCTCTTTTACACTGCTGCTGCTCTCTGTTATTATCTATGCATAGTCACTTTATCTCTACCTCGACTAACCGGT
The DNA here is from genome assembly GCF_013265735.2 of Oncorhynchus mykiss. Taxonomy (NCBI): domain Eukaryota; kingdom Metazoa; phylum Chordata; class Actinopteri; order Salmoniformes; family Salmonidae; genus Oncorhynchus; species Oncorhynchus mykiss. The sequence goes on along the minus strand of NC_048585.1, from coordinate 26,629,259 downwards.
GCCCCCGCACACTAACTCTGTACCGGTACCCCCTGTATATAGCCTCGCTATTGTTATTTTACTGCTGTTCTTTATTTATTTGTTAATTTAAAAAAAAATAAAAGTATCTTAAAACTGCATTGTTGGTTATGGGCTTGTAAGTAAGAATTTCACTGTAAGGTCTACCTACACCAGTTGTATTTGGCGCATGTGACAAATAACATTTGATTTGATCAACAATGACCTTGAAACCAGACTGATGTACCATTTATTATGCCAGAAATCTGTATCTGTATTAGGAACACTATGGTGCACCATTCACTATGTCACGCTGTTTAACCTCAGCTGTTGTATTCAACATGACCTGCACCAATAACCCTAATGGTGACACTACTAAACTGTGCTATTTATAATGCTGCAACAATGGCCGACAACTCATACTGCACTGCAACATTATTCATCCCAATGAGCTACTTTCTACTGCTCAGAAGAACATTCCTTGCGCAGTAAAGATTCTGTCAGGTGTGGAGTGTATCCAACTGGGTGTTTGGAGGTGACCCCACACTCAGGTGGAAATCACATCTCTATAATTGGATTCCAGATTATAAACGTACTCACCATTACACCACTTAGACCAGCTGTTCACCAGAGACAAATGCTGACTCTCTTCAGTCTCCTACCGACTCTTCCCTGATGAAGCATGGGACCAACTGTCCAAATTACACCATGTACTGATCGGGGCAGCAATCTGAGCAAGACGGGCAAGTTCATGAACAATTAGCTCATCTCTGCCTGTTTTGCGTTGTATTCATTGGAGTACGCGCACCTTGACTGACCACAACAAAGCAGCTAATTGCTAACAAAATTGAGCAACAGTAGAGGGAAGCTAGCCTGTCTGTCAGTATATTTCCTAAGTAGAGGCATGCAGTGTGTGTGTGTGTCTGTCTATATATAAAAAACGAAATACGCACTCATATACACTCTCCCCTAGATAGAGCGGCTACACGAAAGCCAGCGTGGATTAATAAAAGAAGGAAGGGGTCATGACCTTCTACAAGGTGGATGAGATTGGCTCAGTAAATCCATGCTGCTGCTGTCAGTCAAGTGGCTACAGTTGTTCACTGCAAATTTTAAACTCCCTCGCTTCTTCTCTGTCTCTCTCCCTCCCCCCCTCCCTTTCTCTCCCCAATTTCTCCAACTCCATGTGGAATTGAACACAGCGCAGAGCACACACACAAGCAAAAAATATTGCTGCTCTGTGCTCTCTTTTTCACCTCAATTTCCCACCTCTCAATCAGAGCCAGTGTGGCGAGGTCTGGGGAGAGAATGGGGTGGTAGGTGCCTACATGCTGCCATGACACTGGCCAACACACTGGGGTCTGCTGCCACTCAAAACACACACATGGATTAGCATTCCAGCTGTAGCCTGATGTACCCTGGCCTAGCCTACAGCTAACCCTTACTAATGGGTTGACAGGCTAACCTGAGGTGCAGTCAACTTGACAAACGTATACTAATGTTGGTAAACAGTCGTTTACACATTCAACCTGTTGTTAGCCAGCTAGCATTAGCTCTGCTGTTCACTGAACTCTCTTCAGCCTTCTCTCAAAAAAAAACACGAGTCGGTGTCCTGGCACATCGCCAGCCAAATATGTATGTATAGGCAGACTCTGCCCATTAAAAATATGCAGATCAGTCTCTGTTCCCATGATCTCTCTCTCTCTCTCTCTCTCTCTCTCTCTCTCTCTCTCTCTCTCTCTCTCTCTCTCTCTCTCTGGGAGGGAGCTGAAGAGAGACAGAGGGAGAGAGACACAGAGAGGGATAATCATTTCTGAATCCAGGCTGTTTTCAATTAGGACCTGTGATTCGGGGGGACCAATGCGCTGAGCAGAGACCAACAATTCAATCATTTGAATAGTGCATCGTGAATGTTTAATGCATTTAAATGACTACAAACACCGTGTTCACCCAGATCGCACTGACCCAGGGTGTGCCCTTTCCAACAAGAACAAATGTAATATGTTGCCACTCTGTGTGTATGTATGTATGTATGTATGCACTAGTGTGTGTGTGTGTGTGTGTGTGTGTGTGTGAGTGTGTGTGTGTGTGTGTGTGTGTGTGTGTGTGTGCGTGTGTGTGTGTGTGTGTGTGTGTGTGTGTGTGTGTGTGTGTGTGTGTGTGTGTGTGTGTGTGTGTGTGTGTGTGTGTGTGTGTGTGTGTGTGTGTGTGTGTGTGTGAAATGAAAAGAGAGAACAAACACAAAGGGAGAGACCATTAAATCCTATTGTACAGAGCCACTTTCTTAAGTCAAACATGTAAGGCGATTGAGTAGTTCTGTGGCTAATACCTCATCTGAACAGCGAGCAGGAACTGATCCCCCTGTTCTGTACAACGCTGTAATCCACAGAATACAGGCTCCTGAATCCATCTCTGTATTTACTGTATGAATGGCTGACACACACACACACACACACACACACACACAGTTAAGGCACCCGGCAGAGAGATGACCCGGTTCAGGTCTCTTTTTGTCCGGACATGCCAATCTAGGCTAGGAGATTAAGTGAAAAGAGAGTGAGGAAGAAAGAACGAGTGAGCGAGTGACAGAGAGAGAGAGAAAGAACATGAGCAGGAGAAGGTGAAAAGGGGAGAGGAGGCAGAGATTTGGAAATGGGAGCAATATTCGAGGGCTGAATAGTGTTCATGTATATGTGAGCTGTTATCAGTCAAAAAGAACACAGGATGAGAGAATGCAAGTGTGAATGCATGTGACAAGTGAATAGAGTTGTATATGGGTTAGAGAGGGAGGGAGATGAGAGGGGTGAGGCGGTTCATAATGGGGAAAGGGGGAGTAGGTGGAGAAATAGATTGGGTAGAGAGAAGAGGGATAGTTAGAGGGGGTAGAGAAGGGATGAGGGAAAATATATGGGGGTAAAAAGAATAGGTGGAAGAGATAATGGGACACAGATCTGAGAGGTGGAGAGAGAGAAAGGGATGTAGAGGAATAAGGGGGGAGGAGGTAGAGAGAGAAGGGAGAAGGAGAAGAAGGTGATGCTCTATCGCCAGCCCGGTTAGCAGACCATGGGGTTAGGGGAGGAGAACAGGCCAGGGGGTTAAGGGAGGAGTTAGAGAGGAGATCCGGCCAGGGGGTTAAGGGAGAAGGTAGAAAGGAGATCAGGCCATGGGGTTGGGGGAGGAGGTAGAGAGGAGATCCGGCCAGGGGTTTAGGGGAGGAGGTAGAGAGGAGATCAGGCCATGGGGTTGGGGGAGGAGACCAAGCCACATGGTTAGGGGAGGAGGTAGAGAGGAGATCAGGCCAGGATGTCAGGGGAGGAGGTAGAGAGGAGATCAGGCCAGGGGGTTAGGGGAGGAGGTAGAGAGGAGATCAGGCCAGGGGGTTAGGGGAGGAGAACAGGCCAGGGGATTAAGGGAGGAGTTAGAGAGGAGATCCGGCCAGGGGGTTAAGGGAGAAGGTAGAGAGGAGATCAGGCCAGGGGGTCAGGGGAGATCAAGCCACAGGGTTAGGGGAGGAGGTAGAGAGGAGATCAGGCCAGGGGTTTAGGGGAGGAGGTAGAGAGGAGATCAGGCCACAGGGTTAGGGGAGGAGGTAAATAGGAGATCAGGCCAGGGGGTTAGGGGAGGAGGTAGAGAGGAGATCAGGCCAGGGAGTCTGGGTCTGGTACGATACGTCATTTCTCCTCCTGGATTAGAATTCTGGCTGGTAAAAATAGAAGGTGTATTTTTATCCCCTCTTTCCCCTCATCCCCTCATTTCTGAACAGTATTAATTACATCCCATCCATTTAGCCTAATAATACCATTATTAATGCCTTTATTAAAAGGGCCTGCTGCACTCAATGCCTCTGCTGCTCTGCTCTGAGCCACAGTGTAAGGGGCCACACACATACGAATGTACGCCAACACACATGCACACACACACACTTGTATTATCAGACATACACACAAACATGTACGCTGCCACTCAGCCCAGCAGGGTACACAATCACACAGTGGAGCATCAGGAAGAGAAAAGAGAGAGCAACAGGATGTTCAATTATACTGTTCTAGGAAGGTTGTTATTTTAGAAAGAAGAAAAACAGGGTGAAGGAGGGTGATAGAGGGGGTAAGAGGGTTAGTGGGAGAGATAATAGAACAATGGAAGCAAGAAAATAAGTGTGTGTGTGTATGTGTGTGGAGGCTCCTCGGCGGAGGAAGTGGTGGACCATTCTACACAGTGAATTGCTTACAAATAAAAACAGTGAAACATTATACTTTTTAGATAAAACTATACTAAATATGTTAAAGTCGCCAAATAAATTATTATAACACACTGTTTTGCAATGGCGGTCTACAGTAGCCTCAGCAGCACTCTGTAGGGTAGCACCATGGTGTAGCCGGAGGACAGGTATTTTCCATCCTCCTCTGTGTATATTAAATTCAACACAAAACCTCATGGCTCATGGTTCTCACCCCATTCCATAGGCTTCCATAGTAATTGTAACTGTGGTGGCGATTCCCTATGAAAAGCCACTGGCACAGGAGAGAGCTGTCCATAACAGGTCCACGAAAATCAGCTTTCCAAACATCACTCTTTTTGGGTGAAGTTCCCATTTATCCTATTCACATAAAAAATAGAAATAACTCCAAAACACATATTCCTATAGAAAAGGTGCAAAGAGATGCATTCTATAAGCTGTATCTGTGATACGGTAACAACTGGATGTGCTCTCCTCTCACCTGTGATAACCCTTCCTGGTCACCTGTGCTACTTACAAAAACACACACTTGACCAGTGACCCATGACCCCAACATATAGTGCCCTCTAGTGTACAAAACAAGTCAAATGAACCCGAAAGAAAACACATACACAACACATAAACAGGCCGAAATGGCTCCTACACACTGGCCCCTAATCGTTCTCTGACTATTATTACAAAATGCAAAAAAGGAGCGTGTGTGAATGTGTCTTCGTGAAGGGATCTTCAGGTCCAGAGGTTGCTAGCACTTAGCCCCAGCTCAGCCTATAGCAAGGTCAGGTCTGTAGTAGCTTAGCCCCAGCTCAGCCTATAGCAAGGTCAGGTCTGTAGTAGCTTAGCCCCAGCTCAGCCTATAGCAAGGTCAGGTCTGTAGTATCTTAGCCCCAGCTCAGCCTATAGCAAGGTCAGCTCTGTAGTAGCTTAGCCCAAGCTCTGCCTATAACAAGGTCAGCTCTGTAGTAGCTTAGCCCAAGCTCTGCCTATAACAAGGTCAGCTCTGTAGTAGCTTAGCCCAAGCTCTGCCTATAACAAGATCAGCTCTGTAGTAGCTTAGCCCCAGCTCAGCCTATAACAAGATCAGCTCTGTAGTAGCTTAGCCCCAGCTCAGCTTACAGCAAGGTCAGGTCTGTAGTAGCTTAGCCCCAGCTCAGCTTACAGCAAGGTCAGGTCTGTAGTAGGTTAGCCCCAGCTCAGCCGATAACAAGGTCAGCTCTGTAGTAGCTTAGCCTCAGCTCAGCCTATAACAAGGTCAGCTCTGTAGTAGCTTAGCCCCAGCTCAGCCTATAACAAGGTCAGCTCTGTCGTAGCTTAGCCTCAGCTCAGCCTATAGCAAGGTAAGCTCTGTGGTAGCTTAGCACCAGCTCAGCCTATAACAAGGTCAGCTCTGTAGTAGCTTGACGGGTCGTACAAGGCAGCATCCTGTAGGACCCAGTTTGCCATTCCTGCATGTCTCACATGTAGATGGGGTGGGCAATAACAGCAGGGCAGACAATCTGTCCTGGGTGGTCACCACCTTCTCCTAAGGGACCGCCAAAGACCCACACCAATTGGGTCACAGTGGTGTGGGGTCCATCTCCAACACTAGCGTCATCAGCAGGGGAGATGGCCTGGGGAGCGTCACTTCCAATCAGCAACTCCACGCCGGCCCTAATACAACCCTACTGTACAAAGGCAGACTGCCCCTGTTTCACACAGTCCACAATTTGAGTCTTTTTAAATGATTTTCATATCTGTCCATTTCTTAAAATCGACAACATATACACAGCACATAATGTACGTTGACTGTGACGGTAGCTAATATGGTAACAATGATGTAGGCTGTGTAGTAGTTATGGACATTTCGAGTCTTTTCCGTGAGCCGGCTCATTTGGCGCCATTCACATAAAAAAGCCGTCTCATTTGGCGCCATTCACATAAAAGAGCCGTCTCATTTGGCGCCATTCACATAAAAGAGCCGTCTCATTTGGCGCCATTCACATAAAAGAGCCGTCTCATTTGGCGCCATTCACATAAAAGAGCCGTCTCATTTGGTGCCATTCACATAAAAGAGCCGTCTCATTTGGCGCCATTCACATAAAAGAGCCGTCTCATTTGGCGCCATTCACATAAAAGAGCCGTCTCATTTGGCGCCATTCACATAAAAGAGCCGTCTCATTTGGCTCCATTCACATAAAAGAGCCGTCTCATTTGGCTCCATTCACGTAAAAGAGCCGTCTCATTTGGCTCCATTCACATAAAAAAGCCGTCTCATTTGGCGCCATTCACATAAAAGAGCCGTCTCATTTGGCGCCATTCACATAAAAGAGCCATCTCATTTGGTGCCATTCACATAAAAGAGCCTTCTCATTTGGCTCCATTCACATAAAAGAGCCGTCTCATTTGGCTCCATTCACGTAAAAGAGCCGTCTCATTTGGCTCCATTCACATAAAAGAGCCATCTCATTTGGTGCCATTCACATAAAAGAGCCTTCTCATTTGGCTCCATTCACATAAAAGAGCCGTCTCATTTGGCTCCATTCACGTAAAAGAGCCGTCTCATTTGGCTCCATTCACATAAAAGAGCCGTCTCATTTGGCTCCATTCACATAAATGAGGAAGATCCTTTGGCTCCATTCACATAAAAGAGCCGTCTCATTTGGCTCCATTCACGTAAAAGAGCCGTCTCATTTGGCTCCATTCACATAAAAGAGCCGTCTCATTTGGCTCCATTCACGTAAAAGAGCCGTCTCATTTGGCTCCATTCACATAAAAGAGCCATCTCATTTGGCTCCATTCACATAAAAGAGCCATCTCATTTGGCTGCATTCACGTAAAAGAGCCTTCTCATTTGGCTCCATTCACATAAAAGAGCCGTCTCATTTGGCTCCATTCACGTAAAAGAGCCGTCTCATTTGGCTAGATGCACATAAAAGAGCCGTCTCATTTGGCTCCATTCACGTAAAAGAGCCGTCTCATTTGGCTCCATTCACATAAAAGAGCCGTCTCATTTGGCTCCATTCACGTAAAAGAGCCGTCTCATTTGGCTCCATTCACGTAAAAGAGCCGTCTCATTTGGCCCCATTCACGTAAAAAAGCCGTCTCATTTGGCTCCATTCACATAAATGAGGAAGATCCTTTGGCTCCATTCACATAAAAGAGCCGTCTCATTTGGCTCCATTCACGTAAAAGAGCCGTCTCATTTGGCTCCATTCACGTAAAAGAGACGTCTCATTTGGCTTCCAAACAGCTCTTTGTTCTAAATGCTTAAAAATCTATAGACTTCAATTATGTCAGATGTATGGCTGCTATGAAAGTGAACTGTGTGTGTGGGTTGGTGATTAGGGGTGTATTCATTCCATCGATTCTGTTGCAAAACGAAACAGGCATGAACCTACCTGAATTTGACCAATATAAACTTGTCTTACTAATGATTACTACCTAATGATTCGGGCAGGTACTGTAGCGTTCTCCTGGCATCTGCCAAACCCAGTTTCGTCCGTCGGACTGCCAGAGGGTGATCTTAGTAGGCTAGGCAACCTCATGATTGGTATAGGGCAAATTTTGAGTATCATGCAGTAGCCTAAGTCTATCGATGTTATATTGAGCTGGGTGAATGGAATACAAATGACAGTCATCCAATATGCTGTAATAGAAATAATAATAATCTAATATCGTCCTCCCTAATCTTAAATGCCACCGACTGCCACTGGTGTGGGTGTGTGTGGGTGTGTGTGTGTGGGTGTGTGAGTAGGCCGTAATGGTCCAGTTAGTGCTGCTGGTCCAGATGGTCTGAAGGAGGACAGCAAACAGCATGGACCACTTATCACCATGTGGCCTAACACGACACACGCACACACACACACACACACACACACACACACACACACACACACACACACACACACACACACACACACACGTCTCACACACACACACACACACACACACACACACACACACACACACACACACACACACATACACACACACACACACACACACACACACACACACACACACACATACACACACACACGTCACACAACCACACAACTGTGAGAAACCAACAACACTAACACCAAATCACTCTCTTCTATTTCTCCATCTCTCCTTCACTCTGTCATCAGTACCTGTTTATCTCTGCATCCATTCTCTAAATCGTTCTCTATTTCTCTCTTTCAGCATCTTTCTAACTCTCCTTTACGCTCCCTCCATTTCTCCATAATTTCTCCCTTCACCAATCTGTATTTTGTTTCAGTAATAACCCGTGTGGATTCACAGCCTGTTGAACAGACAAGGCACACAAAGCACCATGCTAAGCACTAATTGTACCCCCCTACTCTCTTTCTCTCTTTCTCTCTCTCTTTCTCTCTTTCTCTCTCTCCCCCTCTTTCTCTCTTCCCCTCTATCTCTCCCCCTCTTTCTCTCTTCCTCCCACTCTCTCTGCCCCCCCCCCCCCCCCCTCTAACTCTCTCTCGCCCCCTCTTTCTCCCCCCTCCCTCCCTCCCTCCCTCCCTCTCAATGACGCAAGCATTTTATCCTGGCAATGATATGTCCTCCCACAACGTAGAACTATTCAGGGTTGACTTTTTCCGTCTATAATAAGTGTCACCTAGCTGCATTGCATTAGTAGCCGATTGTACTGTGCATACCAGGATAGATGAGGTGTTCTTACAGTTCCTAGATCTTTGCTTCCACCTAAAGGCCATTTGGAGAACTTCTACCATGGAAACAGGTGGGTTAGTATGGGGGGGGGGTCTATGTACAAAGGTCTATGATAGAGCCAAAGTGTACAATTCTACCAATCAGAGCACTTTTAGTTTTTTTTTGCAGAACCCTAGTTCTAACCCCTGACCCCAACTTCTTATCGATATGCAGTTTCACTGAGTTAGCTTGCCTTAAGTGACTGATGCCATTATGCAAACGGTGAGAATCGTTTACAATATGGCCTTTACAATATGTTATCCCAGTGAGAGAGAGAGAGAGAGAGAGAGAGAGAGATTAATGCTCCTAGGCCTGTATGCTTACCATGCTTTTTCACAGTTCCTTAATAATTTAGCCCAGCTTACCATACAGTGCCAGCCTCCCCAATGGCCAGGAGTCCTTTCCATTTCATATCCCGTGCAGAAAGAGTATCAATTCCACGCACTATAAATGATGTATGAGGCATGAATTGAAAGCAGTGCATTTTCCATTACAGGGATTGTGCAGGATATCTCCCTCTGTGTCTACTGCACAGCTGCACAGTACTGGGGGTCTGAATAGAGTGACAGCAGAAGAGACAGGGACAAATGTGTGTGTCAGAAAGAGGCAGCAGGGAAATTGTGTGTGTGTGTGTGTGTGTGTGTGTGTGTGTGTGTGTGTGTGTGTGTGTGTGTGTGTGTGTGTGTGTGTGTGTGTGTGTGTGTGTGTGTGTGTGAGCCTGCAGGTTTCGCCTGCCTGCTGTTGTGTTGACATAGTGTTGGCGATAGATGAAAAGGCGTGAAATGTGATTGTCTGATCACAGTTCCCCATCTCTGTTGTCACTATGGGACTTTCACATTAAAACTCCGGTGATTGCATTTTCTGATAGCAACACCCATTCCACTTCCACTCCCTGTCACAGCATAGGATGTGTGACAAAGGGAGACCATCAGCACTCGGACGGAACACAGATGGAAAAAAAACTCCCCATGCATGCGCGCGCACACACACACACACACAGCTCATAGATTCTAGATCTCTGGAGGCGAGACTCGCTGCTCTCTGGTCCTCCAGAGAGGCACCAGGTCTCTGTGTGAGTGGAGGCTTCCGTTCCACTCTTCAGTTCATTACATTCAACCAATAAAACAACTGCATCATTAGTGAGTCAACCGATCAACTAACGAATCCCCCAATGAATTGATCAAAGATTGATCGTACCACTGGACTATGGCTGAAACCGACACACAGGGTGGTGCTGCACCGAACAGTAAAGCAACGCAGTTTAGTGCCGTTCAAAACATTGTGCAACGTACTAAAGATATCATTGACAGTACAGGGTAATAGTCCTAAACGCAGCTCCCTTACTGCCTGCCTCTGTCCCAGCTGAAGGTTTAACTCCCACTGGTCTGTAATGACAACGTGATTACACTGGATCAGGGGGTCCATTAGAGTCCCACAGTGGTAATATTGCCCTCGGACAGAGAGGGGACATTACTGTGGTCAGTATATTTACGGAGGAAGTACAGGAAAAAGTTCTGTAATGATGCTACAGTTTTCCTAAGGACCATAAGAAAACCAGGTAACACATGACTTTTTAGTTTATTCTACCTCAGTGTTCCCCAACCCTGCTTCTCCAGTACCCCCAACAGTACACATGCTTATTGTAACCCTGGACAAACACACCTGATTCAACTGGTCAACTAATCATCAAGCCCTTCATGAGCTGAATGAGGTGTGTTTGTCCAGGCCTACAACTATCCCTGTGTACTGGAGGACCAGGGTTGCGAAACACTGTTTTAACTGAGTGATTTCACCAACCATCTGTAATAGCCCATTATCACCAGCCAGTGGTACTGTTGTGCAGATATACAAAATGCTAAAACACTAATATAACAACACATGCCATTTAGTGGGCACTTTTATCCAACGTGACAGTCATGTGTTCTGACATTACACATGACATTATGGGTGGTCATGGGAATTGAACCCACTACTCTGGTGTCACAAGTGCCATGCTCTACCAACTGAGCTACAGAGGACCACCTTCGTTTTCAACTAAATATACTAAATTGCTTTGGGCATAATTTTTTGGAACGCAAACAAAAATACACCCACGCAAACACATACTTTAAATTAAGACACAAGACAACACATTTTGGGTTTTCAGTGGTAAGTTAGCAGTTAAACGTTTTATTATGGCTGCACATCCGTACCAAACAGAAGGTTAGTATATCAAACAATTAAGAGTTTTTTCTGTTCATTTTCATACATATAAAATCACTATAAAATGTCACTCAATGATACTGTTCCACTGTAGCATCTCTCTGTGGACTTCTTAATTAAACATTCACACGATAAACCGATTGCTATGCCGTGCTCTCTTCCTGGGTACAAAATCCTTGGCCAACCACATCTCTGTGTCCATGGTTACACCCGAAATGACACAGGAAGGCCCGGTATGAGGGAGAATAGTTTCTAACATCGACTGAAACCTTCTCCTTTGAAACAATATAAGACCATTTTCTGTCAAAGAAAATAAAAGGACTGAATAAATAAAGGTAAATAACTCCTCTCTGTCTGTCTGTGACCCAGACAGTGACATCACAGCCATCTTCCCTCATGTAAAGGCAGCCATTTTGGCCAGGCCAGTACAGGCAGTGGGGGATACCTTTGGAGGACTAACTATAAAGCACATGTTGGTGACTGCATACTGTGTTTGTGCTCTGAAAATACTAACATAGGCCGATACAGACAGAAAACATGATTTTACTTTTGACTTCTCTTTGTACATTCTCTCTCATTGAAAGTAAACAGCAACAGGATGCCTGGTTGGTGGGTGGTGCGTAGAAAATAGGGGTGGCGCATACATAGTAGGATTGGCACCGCAGATCTTTGTGATGTCACCAGGATAAGTTATCAGAGTAATTTGCCACAATGCATGATGGGTAAATTAATTCCCCCCTGGACAGACGGAAAAAGTTTTTGTATCTTTAGTGTGTCTGTGGGGGTGTTGGACTAGTCCATTCTGGGATACAGCAGGGATGGGATGGATGAGTCCATTTTAGGGGACGGTGACATGGAAGGGGCTGCCGGGGACATTTTCATCCCCCCATTTGACGATGAGGATGTAGTTGCCCTGTTCTTTGACGGTGTAGGTGACGTTGTACATCCTGTTGCCCAGATGTTTAACGTAGACCTCTTCACACGGGGTCTTTGGGCCGTGTACCCCCACCATCAACATGTTAGTTCCTATAGGGGATGAAATACGGCAATTTCAAGTATTTGTGTGAGTGTATGTGCGCATATATACTTTGTATGTGGGTGCATTTGTACAGTGTGTGTCTGTGTGTGTGTCTGCGTGTGTGTCTGCGTGTGTGCACACCGGTGTGTCTGCGTGTGTGCACACCTGTGTGTATGACCATCGCCTCTCACCTGCTTTGCTGCAATCTACTGTGAAGGTGTTCTTCTGTCCTACAAAGGCCTTTGATAGGCCGGCGCCCCGGGAGACCACCTTACTGGCATCCGAAGAGAACTTAGGGCCATAGGCCACGTCCATCGACGACGAAGACGACGACGTCTTGGTTACTGTCTCCACAAGAACGGACGAGGTTTCATGTAGACTGTGACCACCAGAGAGACGAGCACCTAGAGAGAGAGAGTGAGAGAAAGAGAGAAAGAGAGAGAGAGAGAAAGAGAAAGAGAGAGAGAGAGAGAAAGAGAGAAGAGGGAAAGAGAGAGTGGGATTGCATAAGTGGGGTTGCTTAAGATCTATAAACACATCTGGCGTGTTGCATAATCTCTCCTCATATAAAATATAAACACACACAGCTTAGGTGCCCTCTGGACAAATACATCATGTCTAATATAATAGGAGTGTGTAGAGGCTAGGGAATCTTCCAACTCATTACACCAAGCAAGGTCTGAGGACTCTTTAGTAGACCAGTACGCACACACACACACTTGCCATCTCTCCATCAACACATTCTGGACTCAACACTCAAACGTTAGTGTCTGGGTAGCGTTGCTCTATAGAGGACTTACCTGTGACTTTAGCCTTGAAGGGGCTGCCTACGATGTGGGATGGTCCTCCGTATTTGATGGTGATGAGATAGCTGCCGGGGGCCATGGGTGTGTAGGTGACCTTGTAACCCTCGGGACAATCCTGACAGTCCATCTTGACCTTGGACGGCCCATCGATGGTCACTGACAGAGCACCCGACCCCGCATTACATGTGTTCACTACAAAATCTGACGCCACGCCTACAGGAGGGGACAGAGATGGACAGGGAAAACATCCAATCAGAGGTGAGTTAGAAGACACATGTGAGCCAATATTGGTAATTTATACATTTTTGTGGATTTCCTTACAGTGGTCTATAGGCCTTCTTTGGGTATTTGAAACGACCAAATTACTGAACGGTGTTAAAATTCTAATAAACCCTTACCGTATTTGTCTACCTTATTGTATGTGTTTGTAGGACACAATGTTCCTCATACCTGTGGTTCCTCCTTCCAGTCCAGGTCCGAAGGCAGACACCATTCCCGGGTCTCCGACCTGTCCGATCTCTCCCACACGGATCTTGAAGGGACTACCGGGAATGTGGCTCCCGTTGAAACGCACTTCGATGGAGTGGACTCCGTTCTCCCTCGGGATAAACCGGATGGCGTGCTGGTCTGCAGGGGAACAGGAAGGGGAAGGTTAAAATGGCCGACATTTGACAATATTCACAATTTACTTACTGAACCTTTCATAAAGCAAGACATGCAATTGAGATGAACTTCTTTATCATGTAGGATGAGCACCTGGTGCTTTGGTTGTACAAGCCCTCTACTGTAAAATACTACTACTGCATGTACTGCTGGTTTTTGACTTGATGCATTTTCTTAATTATCAAAGGAATTGAATCAATCTGGTGGAAAAGGCAGTATCTTGGATATTTTCTGTACTGTGTAGTAGTGAGTTGTTGTATCGTCAGTTTGTAAAGTGCTATGTCTTACCGCTGTCCAGCTCAGTAACATAACACTCCTCTACAGCTCCGGACGGGGTGTGAACCTTAGCATCTATCAACCCCCTCGCCCCGTTCAACTGCACCGCGAACGACGCCTCCTGGCCCACCTTCAACCCCATCTCCTTCAATCGCAAAGGTTAAAGGTCAATGATCTAATAAGCCCCATGTGGCCAGACTGATGACAGGGTGTGGGGTAACACATTTCCTCTAAAGCAGAAGCAGCTAATAATAATAATTATCCAACCATCTCACCCCCCAACTTTAACACACACACACACACACACACACACACACACACACACACACACACACACACACACACACACACACACACACACACACACACACACACACACACAGCCTGCATATAGATTTTAGAGTGGCCTGCCAAATCTATCCACTAATAAAACTATTCTAAATTCATTTACAACTCAAATATAGATGACGTTCCACCTCTGGTTTAAATCCAAGAAGAGGTTATGACAGGTGTGTCTATTCATATAGCAGTGAACTCTGCCCTCTGTATAATACCATTCCAGTCCTCGCTAATAATGACAGACATCAGAATAAGGTCTGAAATTGCCAAGAAACTGAATATCTTGTACAACGCTGTGTACTACTCACTTCACAGACCAGCGCAAACTGGCTCTAACCAGAATAGAAAGAGGAGTGGGAGTCCCCGGTGCACAACTGAGCAAGACGACAAGTACATTAGAGAGTCTAGTTTGAGAAACAGATGCCTCACAGTTTGTGCTGTTCTGTGAAGGGAATAGTACACAGCATTGTACGAGATCTTCAGTTTCTTGGCATTCAATCGCATGGAATAGCCTTCATTTCTCAGAACAAGAATAGACTGATGAGTTTCAGAAGAAAGGTATTTGTTTCTGGCTATTTTGAGCCTGTAATCAAACCCACAAATGCTGATGCTCCAGATACTCATCGAGGCTAAAGAAGGCCAGTTTAATTGCTTATTTAATCTGAGCTCCAGTTTTCAGCTGTAATTGCAACATAATTGCAAAGGGGTTTTCTAATGATCAATTAGCCTTTTAAAATGATAAACTTGGATTAGCTAACACAACGTGCCATTGGAACACAGGAGGGATGGTTGCTGATAATGGGCCTCTACACCCATGTAGATATTCCATTTTAAAAAATCAGCCTTTTCCAGCTACAATAGTCATTTACAACATTAACAATGTCTACACTGTATTTCTGATCAACTTAATGTTATTTTAATGCACAAAAAAACGTGTTTTTCTTTCAAAAACAAGGACATTTCTTAATTAAATTACCCCAAACTTTTGAAAGGTAGTGTATATGTGTGTGTATGCCTGTGTGTGTGTGTGTGTGTGTGTGTGTGATCTAACCTGTAGGCTGGTGACTGTAAGGCGGCGTGAGTTATCAGACAGAGTGGCGATGGGGACCATGAAGGGACTGTCTGGGATGTGCTCATCATTAAACTTAATGGACACCTCATAGTCACCTGGAGAGAGAAAGAGAGATAGAAGGCACAAAGTCAACCTTGTGATTTCAGGTGTAGAATATGTCCAGTATGTTGTTGTGTACATTAGATGAATGTAGTGTGTATAATATATTGGTCTGACCTGGTTCCTGCACCACATAGGCCACTCCGCAGGATCCATCCTTCCTGTCTTCAAAGCTGATCTCTGCCTTACTGGGCCCCTCTACAGCGATGGACAGACCTCCTGCACCAGCCTCTCTGGTCCAGATACTAAACTCAGCTACAGAGGAACACAGACAGTCAGTTATACAGTATATACAAAGGGGAAAGAAGCATGGAAGTTAGGAACCAATATACTTAAGCAGTTAGGAAAGCAAAGGCTAGCTTTTTCAAACAGAAATTTGCATTCTGCAGCACAAACTCCAAAAAGTTCTGGGACACTGTAAAGTCCATGGAGAATAAGAGCACCTCCTCCCAGCTGCCCACTGCACTGAGGCTAGGATACACTCTCACCACTGATAAATCCACGATAATTGAGAATTTCAATAAGCATTTTTGCTTTCCACCTGGCCACCCCTACCCTGGTCAACAGCCCTGCACCCCCCACAGCAACTTGCCCAAGCCTCCCCATTTCTCCTTCACCCAAATCCAGATAGCTGATGTTCTGAAAGAGCTGCAAAATCTGGACCCCTACAAATCAGCAGGGCTAGACAATCTGGACCCTCTTATCAACTGAAATTGTTGCAACTCCTATTACTAGCCTGTTCAACCTCTCTTTCATATCATCTGAGATCCCCAAAGATTGGAAAGCTGCTGCAGTCATCCCCCTCTTCAAAGGGGGAGACACTCTAGACCCAAACTGCTACAGACCTATATCTATCCTATCCTTCCTTTCCAAGGTCTTCAAAAGCTAAGTTAACAAACAGATCACTGACCATTTCGAATCCCACCGTACCAGTCTACCTTCGGCAGACTCAACAGCCTTGGTCTCTCAAATGACTGCCTCGCCTGGTTAACCAACTACTTCTCTGATAGAGTTCAGTGTGTCAAATCGGAGGGTATGTTGTCCGGGCCTCTGGCAGTCTCAATGGGGGTGACACAAGGTTCAATTCTTGGACCGACTCTCTTCTCTGTATACATCAATGATGTTGCTCTTGCTGCTGGTGATTCTCTGATCCACCTCTACGCAGACGATACCATTCTGTATACTTTTGGCCCTTCTTTGGACACAGTGTTAACTAACCTCCAGACAAGCTTCAATGCCATACAACTCTCCTTCCGTGACCTCAAACTGCTCTTAAATGCAAGTAAAACTAAATGCATGCTCTTCAACCGATCGCTACCAGCACCTGCCCACCCGTCCAGCATCACTACTCTGGAAGTTATGACTTAGAATATGTGGACTACTACAAATACCTAGATGTCTGGTTAGACTGTAAACTCTCCTTCCAGACTCACAATCCAAAATGAAATCTAGAATCAGCTTCCTATTTCGCAACAAAGCCTTCTTCACTCATGCTGCCAAACATACCCTCGTAAAACTGACTATCCTACCGATCCTTGACTTCGGCGATGTCATTTACAAAATGGCCTCCAACACTCTACTCAGCAAATTGGATGCAGTCTATCACAGTGCCATCCGTTTTGTCATCAAAGCCCCATACACTACCCACCACTGCGACCTGTATGCTCTAGTTAGCGGGAGCTCGCTTCATATTTGTCAACAAACCCACTGGCTCCAGGTCATCTAGAAGTCTTTGCTAGGTAATGCCACGCCTTATCACAGCTCACTGATCACCATAGCAGCACCCACCCGTAGCACGCGCTCCAGCAGATATATTTCACTGGTCACCCCCAAAGCCAATTCCTCCTTCGGCCGCCTTTCCTTCCAGCTCTCTGCTGCCAATGACTGGAACGAATTGCAAAAATCACTGAAGCTGGAGACTCATATCTCCCTCACTAACTGTAAGCACCAGCTGTCAGAGCAGCTCAAAGATCACTGCACCTGTTCATAGCCCATCTTGTAAATAGCCCATCCAACTACCTCATCCCCATGCTGTTATTTTTTTTTTTTTGCTCCTTTGCACCCCAGTATCTCTACTTGCACATTCCTCTTCTGCATATCTATCACTCCAGTGTTTAATTGCTAAATTGTAATTATTTCGCCACTATGGCCTATTTATTGCCTTTACCTCCCTTATCTTATCATTTGCACACACTGTATATTGACTTTTTTCTATTGTGTTATTGACTATATGTTTGTTTATTCCATGTGTAACTCTGTGTTGTTGTTTGTGTCACACTGCTTTGATTTATCTTGGCCAGGTGGCAGTTGTAAATGAGAACTTGTTCTCAACTAGCCTACCTGGTTAAATAAAGGTGAAATAAAAAAATGAATACAAAAATGTGGATAGTTTCATTATCTTGATCAAAAGCCCAACATAGTCCTACATTTAGTGACTGGCTGAAAAGGCAAGGCTCTCCTATTCAGAAGCTTCATACCCAGCCTATGACTTGCTAAGAGAGCTCTACTGCCAACCTACCTGCCACTCCTGCAACTCCTCTATCCAGCCCCGTGCCCCCAGCCCGGACCTTGTGTGCCCCTCCCTCTCCCAGGGGCCCCACGGTGAACTGGAAGGGGCTCCCGGGGACATGCTGGCCCCTGTACTTGACGTTGACCGTGTGGGGCCCCATCTCCTGGGGGATGAAGCGGACGCTGTAGGTGCTGTCCTCGCCGTCGATGATCTCTGCGTCCTCCGTCTTTCCCCCCGGACTGGTCACCTGGGCCGTCATCTCCTGGGTCCCCTGGTCACCTGTATTGGGAGGAGGGAAAGAAAAAAAAGAGGGAATGAGAGTAGGGGGAGATATAAATATATGGGAGATGGATGAAGAAAGAGAGAGAGGAGAAGGAGAGAAGGACACAAGGAGGAGAAGTGCTTCAGACAAACTTCAAAATACTGTTCACTCTTCAAACATTCAGGTTGTCAGTAGGGGCAGTAGAGAATCATAGAGACTGTATGAGGTTAGTCAGACTGAGATGTGGATTCAGCGGTCTCTGGCTCTGTGTGATGTCAGAGTAAGATGGCTGGGTCACAGAGGTGACAGCCATGAACTGCTCAGATTTTCCATCTGTGCTCTCTCCTTTAAACGCCCTCCTATAAATTCCAATCTGGGACAATGGGAGAAACATGGAGCGACTCCCCAACTCAACACACACGAAGGCACACACGTTAATATCCAGACATGTTAACACCAGATCTATAAAATTGACTATTTACATACATAATTGTATCATGCAATTTTTTATATTTTTTATTAAACTTAATCAAGCAGTAGTTTGACATACATTTGTATTCTAGATGTATGTATTATTCTGGATTAAAACAAAAAAAGCATAGCCAAATTGGACACAAAACACACACATTCCGAATCAATTAATCGGCATTAGACAGGCATCACACACCCTCTTGTGTCACACACACACCCTCTTGAGGCTGTCTGGAGGTGGCTGGTATCCCACTGAAGCCTGTGAGACTCTGACTACCCAGGAACTCTCCAAACACGTCCCTGAAGGGGTCTCCCCCGACCTGGGTACTCTCCTCCACGCGCACCTCCCGCTTGGTTTCCCCCGCCTGTGTCTTACTAATCTCTGTGCGCTCCGTGCGTGTGTACGTGTGACTGCTGCGCGTGAACGTGCGCGTATGCCGCTCCTGGGCCGACACCATCTGGAACCAATTACCTACAGAGGGTGGAAGGGTGGAAGGAGGGAGGGAAGGAAGGAGGGAAGGAGGAAGAAAGGGCAAGAGATGAAAATAGAACTATGCAGTAGGAAGATCAAGCAAGGGGTCACAACAGTGTGTAAGAAAGGTATGTGAAAGCATGTGACTGTGCAAGGGGAGGAAGACAAGAGAAAGGGAGGGATGGTAGATAGAAAGGAGGAGTGCCAGTGGGCTTTTTGGAATCCCAATCCTTGACCACACACAGACCATAACGGTTCTCACCTGGTATTTTGAGGTTGAGGTCACAGGTGCTGCCCACAGTAGCAATGGATGGAGCATGTCTCTTCCTAGTGATGCTCTCCTTCACCCTGCCCTCACCACACACCTTCACCGTGAAAGGACTTCCTGTGGGATAGACCAATCACAGCCTGTCAGGAACCCAAATCAGACAAAAAAAAATGCAAGACCACCCATAGCAAGATAAGTCTGTTTAGATAGGAGCTGAACTGTATACAGGCATGTTGTAAGACACCCGAGGCCACCCGAGGCCCCCTGAACTCACCTGGGACGTGCTGTTCGGCGAACTTGATGTTGATGATGTAGTTTCCTGGTTCAGTAGGACAGTAGGTCACCTTACAGGTACCATCCTCCACATCCTCACAGTTAATATCCACCTTACTGGGACCCTCGATAGACAGGCCCAGACCACCATAACCTGATAGAGAGAAAGGGAGATAAGAGGAAGGGAGGGAACGAGAGAGACATGAGAAGAGTAGAGGGATGAGAGAAGATGTCACAGTAGAAGATGAGTGTTGGTTACACCAGCCATATCCACATTGTAATGGAATACTGTAATTTATGCAGCCATTTTGAGTATTATTAACAGTAAAATATGTGAAACATTTTAAAATATGTAAAATATGGAAAATATGTGAAACATTTTACTGCAGCATACTGTAAATGATGGTCCATTGTGGGAACATTCTGTAGGCAGGGAAATTATTGCTGTATTTTGAATGGTACACTGTAAAAACCATAACTTGTTTTTACTGTAACTTACTGGCAGCCTGTTACCTGTAAATTACTGTAAAAAAGTACAGTATATTATTGTAAATCCCAAAGAAATGTTGGATTAACCGTATATTATAAAGAAAGCACTTACCGCAAAAACAAGTTAAGTGTTCTGTAATTCTATCCCACAGAATACAGTATCGTACTGGATTTTTGGAGTGCCAAAAAGCTTTTGACCACTAGTGGGTGGTTTTTGTTAAGGCCTCTAGAAATCCAAGTGATATAAAACACCAAATATTCATTACTATGCTGTAAAGAAAAACACATTACCTACGTAGCAGCCAATCTCCTTACACCAATCACATGTAATTACAGTAAAATACTGTCAAATACAAATCCTAATCCCCTCAATGATTTTCATCCATCCATCCATCCATTTATTCATTACGATTACAGTAGCATTTACTTTTTTACAGTATAATACAGTCAATTATACGGTATTGTACTGTGTGTCATTGCACAGTACTTGCTTTGATACAGTAGTTAGATAACAGTAGGTGTACTGCAATATGAAATACAGTAACTTACTTGCCAATGAGCTGCCTGCAAGTTACTGACAAATTCCCGGCAACCGTGCACACACAACAAAAACTATTAACTTAAAACTTCTGAACGTCTAAAGTTGAATATTATCTTAACCCTCTATAATGACAATGAATACCAATGAATACCATACCAATGAATACCACAATGAATACCAATGAATACCATACCAATGAATACCACAATGAATACCAATGAAAACACCCTCACCTGCGTTCCTGGTGTCAACTATGAACTCAGCCACCTCAAAGATGTGTCCCTCCACCAGTCCCTGGCCAAACACTTTGACCTTGCTGGCGTCACCGATCTCTGACTGGCCCACCATGATCTTGAAAGGGCTGTTGGTCACGTGCGTCCCGTTCTTCATCACACTCACAACATGCTCCCCTACCTCCTTAGGAGTGAATGAGATACCTAGAGAGGAGGACGGATAGAGGAGAACGCAATCAGGTACATGGAATGACTATATCTGTGCCTCTTTATGGTTCAAACATACAGACGTTTACCCTTGCTGCCATCTTACCAGGTCTCTCTGGACACAAAAAAAAGAGGTTTACACAACTAACAGTTGTGTTACTGACTAAATAATAGATTGATAAACTTTGGGACCCGGGCCTGGTGAGTGGCTCACCGATGTGTCGATTGGGCAGTCTCTTGAGGAGGCAGGGTTCCTCGTTGCCCGACGGTGCTCTGATGCTCGCTGTCAGGCTGCTCAGGTCTGTCTCTGAGATCTTCAATGACACGTCTGTTGCCGTGCCGACGTTGAGCTGGGATGTCCTCATAGTGTCATCTCCTACAGGGGAGAGACGGACAGGAGAGAACAAGAATGAAGGCGAGAAAATGAAAAGCAAATAATGCTCTTGTCATGTACTGTCATGTTGTCTTGTCTCTGTCCTTTCCCTTCACCCTGTCTCCCTCTGCTGGTCGTGTTAGGTTACCTTTTCTCCCCCGCTTTCCCCCAGCTGTCCCTTGTCTCCTCTAACTACCCATTCACCCCGTTCCCCACCTGTTCCCTTTTTCCCTCTGATTAGGTCCCTATATCTCTCTCTGTTTCTGCTCCTGTCCTTGTCGGATTCTTGTTTGTTTGTGTTATTCATGCCTGAACCAGACTATCGTCATGTTTGCTGCAACCTTGTCCTGTCCTGTCGGAATCTGCCGGTCCATCTGAGCCTACGTATGTTTTGTTATTAAAGAAGCCCTGTTTACGTTAGTTCGCTTTTGGGTCCTCATTCACGCACCATAACAGCTCTAGCCTTGTTGCATATTCCTATCTCTCACACACACACACACACACACACACACACACACACACACACACACACACACACACACACACACACACACACACACACACACACACACACACTACCTGTGATCTTGGCAGTGTAGGGGCTGCCGGCGATGTGTTTGTTGTCAAACTTGACAATGATGTTGTAGTCTCCTGGTACAGTGGGAAGGTAGGACACAGTACAGGTTCCATCCTTATTATCCTTACAGTTGATCTCTGCCTTAGAGGGACCCTCCACCGCCAGGGACAGACCACCTAGACATGAGAGGAGAGAGAGAGAGAAAGAGCAGAAGTGAGGAGAGATGGGGGAATGTCAGGGGAGACAGAAGGGGTGAGAGAGGGATGGAGGAAAATCAGGCAGGGGAAAGGGAATGAAGACTTTGAGAATTGTTGAATACCATTTTTAATACCATGATAGAATTTGACCATAGCACAGTAGTGTATGGTATTATTTTGTTTAGTTCCTTACCTTCCCCTGCATCCTTCGTGACGATGGTGAAGGTGGCAGGTTTGTTGACCATGCCGTGGCTCAGACCAGGACCATAGGCTGTCACATGACCACTGTTAATGGCATCTACATAGAACTGGAGGGGACTTCCTGTGATGGAACAGTATGAAACGACCAATTATAGATCTACTTCCTGTATTGAATTTGTGTGTGTGTGTGTGTTTGTTTATGGGCGTGTTTCTCTATGCAATATGTACCTGGGATGTGGTTTCCGTCATATTTGATGTCCATCTCATGCAGGCCTTTCTCTGTAGGGGCGTACTTCACTGTTACTGTCCCATCCTTGTTGTCTGTGATGTTAGGACGGGCTGTCTTACCTGAGGGCATTCGCACCTCACCTGGAAACACACACACACACATACACAGGTAAATTATTATCATTCATAACACAGGAAACACCACACACACATTTGTCAGACATCAGTTAAATCTCACCTGTGGTCTCTCCCTTCTGAACAGTGAACGGAATGACCAGGTTGAAGGGGCGGAGCATAGGCTCCATGATATCGCCGGGGGTGACGGGCTCTTCTGTGGCCTATGAAAGGGAAATAATGAAATTAACATTGGCATTCTGGTCTATATCTCTGCTCAGGGACAGTACGAGGGGATGGAGGTGAAAGCACAGCCCAGACAAAGGCCCTGACTCTGGGCAGACAGGACAGGCGAGAATCCAGGCTTTGAAGGCCTGAGCGGTATGAAGATAAGCTGAAAGAAAAACAGTCAAAGCGATGCGAAAGCGTCCCGCGCACACACAACAGACACATAGATGCTCAATGGCTATCGCCATAAAGTAGACAAGCACAACAGAAATGAAGTGGACATACAATGATTCTTTGCGAGCAGCATCTGAGGACAAGCAACACAGTTTTTGAGATGTGCATGGGAAAGTAAAGTAGGACTCATGGCGTTGGGATATGAAGGAGGTGGGTAAGCTGAAGGAGGGGGTGGGGGTGAGGTGGAGGTAAGTGCTGGCAGGGTGGGGTAGGGTGAGGCGGGGTTTGGGGTAGGTTTATACCCAGTGAGGGGGGTAGCCCTGGTAGGCCTGGTAGGGCTGTTGTAACTGGAGCTTGTCACACGGTTCCTCTATTATAGGGACGGTATCACTGGCCTGGTGGGGAGGGTAAGACACACGTTTAGGAAAACGTCATAGAAATCGACGAATTACTCATCGTATTTCTATGGGTAACTTACAAAATCACCATGCGTACACAGTTATAGTAATCCTCCAGGATTATCGTAGGTTCATGTAAGTGGCACACCATGCGCAACTGCTATGTTATCATAGAGCTGTGTAATACATTTAAGCAATAAGGCCCGAGGAGGTGTGGTATGTGGCCAATATACCACGGCTAAGGGCTATTCTTACGCACGACGCAACGCGTCGGACACGTAGTGCCTGGACACATAGTGCCTGGACATAGCCCTTAGCCGTGGTATATTCGCCACATATCACAAACCCCAGAGGAGCCTTATTGCTATAATAAACTGGTTACCAACGTAATTAGAGCAGTAAAACAAAAAAACAAAAAACTGTTGTATATGGTATGATATACAGTGCCTTGCGAAAGTATTCGGCCCCCTTGAACTTTGCGACCTTTTGCCACATTTCAGGCTTCAAACATAAAGATATAAAACTGTATTTTTTTGTGAAGAATCAACAACAAGTGGGACACAATCATGAAGTGGAACGACATTTATTGGATATTTCAAACTTTTTTAACAAATCAAAAACTTAAGAATTGGGCGTGCAAAATTATTCAGCCCCCTTAAGTTAATACTTTGTAGCGCCACCTTTTGCTGCGATTACAGCTGTAAGTCGCTTGGGGTATGTCTCTATCAGTTTTGCACATCGAGAGACTGAACATTTTTCCCATTCCTGCTTGCAAAACAGCTCGAGCTCAGTGAGGTTGGATGGAGAGCATTTGTGAACAGCAGTTTTCAGTTCTTTCCACAGATTCTCAATTGGATTCAGGTCTGGACTTTGACTTGGCCATTCTAACACCTGGATATGTTTATTTTTGAACCATTCCATTGTAGATTTTGCTTTATGTTTTGGATCATTGTCTTGTTGGAAGACAAATCTCCGTCCCAGTCTCAGGTCTTTTGCAGACTCCATCAGAATGGTCCTGTATTTGGCTCCATCCATCTTCCCATCAATTTTAACCATCTTCCCTGTCCCTGCTGAAGAAAAGCAGGCCCAAACCATGATGCTGCCACCACCATGTTTGACAGTGGGGATGGTGTGTTCAGCTGTGTTGCTTTTACGCCAAACATAACGTCTTGCATTGTTGCCAAAAAGTTAAATTTTGGTTTCATCTGACCAGAGCACCTTCTTCCACATGTTTGGTGTGTCTCCCAGGTGGCTTGTGGCAAACTTTAAACGACACTTTTTATGGATATCTTTAAGAAATGGCTTTCTTCTTGCCACTCTTCCATAAAGGCCAGATTTGTGCAATATACGACTGATTGTTGTCCTATGGACAGAGTCTCCCACCTCAGCTGTAGATCTCTGCAGTTCATCCAGAGTGATCATGGGCTTCTTGGCTGCATCTCTGATCAGTCTTCTCCTTGTATGAGCTGAAAGTTTAGAGGGACGGCCAGGTCTTGGTAGATTTGCAGTGGTCTGATACTCCTTCCATTTCAATATTATCGCTTGCACAGTGCTCCTTGGGATGTTTAAAGCTTGGGAAATCTTTTTGTATCCAAATCCGGCTTTAAACTTCTTCACAACAGTATCTCGCACCTGCCTGGTGTGTTCCTTGTTCTTCATGATGCTCTCTGCGCTTTTAACGGACCTCTGAGACTATCACAGTGCAGGTGCATTTATGCGGAGACTTGATTACACACAGGTGGATTGTATTTATCATCATTAGTCATTTAGGTCAACATTGGATCATTCAGAGATCCTCACTGAACTTCTGGAAAGAGTTTGCTGCACTGAAAGTAAAGGGGCTGAATAATTTTGCACGCCCAATTTTTCAGTTTTTGATTTGTTAAAAAAGTTTGAAATATCCAATAAATGTCGTTCCACTTCATGATTGTGTCCCACTTGTTGTTGATTCTTCACAAAAAAATACAGTTTTATATCTTTATGTTTGAAGCCTGAAATGTGGCAAAAGGTCGCAAAGTTCAAGGGGGCCGAATACTTTCGCAAGGCACTGTACCATGGCTTTCAGCCAATCAGAATTCAGGGCTCAAACCACACAGTTTGTAATTACTGTTATGTGATATGAGTCAAACCTACTGTATGGAAACCAGCCTAGAGATCACACAACATAATGTTACAGAAGACATTCAATGAATGAATCACATTTATGGCAACACTTTGACAAACAAACACCACTTTCCCAACAAATTCAGGTAAGGACTACAGTACCCATGATTCCGTGGGTACTGTAGTACCAGAAAGTACTCACCACCACGTGGAAGGGGCTGTTTGGAATGTGTTCTCCTCCAAAGCGGATGGTGATGACGTATTTCCCAGGTTCCGGAGCCGTGTAGTAGATGTCAAAAGTTCCATCGGAATTCTCCACCACGTCCACGTCTAGCTCCGCCCCATCTGGCGTCGACACCTTACAGGTCACCTTTCCCTTCCCAGCAGCTTTTGCGTCCACGGTGATGACGGTCTCCTCGCCGATCTGGATGGTGGGTCCGAGGCCTGAACCTGTCAAGAATGATTGACATGTAAAGGAGACCATACAAAACTACTGAAACTATCCTGTCATCACTTACATCAAGTCAATATAATCACATGCTGTACATACTGATATGGTACTGGTACTGATATGCATGCTAGTTTTCAGAAGAATTTACATGTTTAGAAATGCTCACCCAATCCATGTCCTCCAATGGAAACTGTAAATAGAAAATAAAACCATTTATGGTGCCTCATGGGTTAAACCCACTCAAGCTACCTCATCAGAGCAATGATTATCCAGGCCTTCCTCCATAGAGATATACAGTATAGATATACATTTACAAATAGTCCTCTCACTGACCTGTGACCAGACACTTGCTGGCGTCTCCAATGGGCAGGGCATGGATACGATAGGGTGAGTAGGGAATCTCGTCTCCTCCATACTTGATGGTGATGGTGTAGCGCCCTGTCATGTCTGGTACATAGGACACTGTGTACGTCCCATCTCTGTTGTCACGGATATTGGCCTTTTTCGGCTTGCCTTCTGGGTCCTACAGTTATAGGGATATGGTATGAGTGGGTGAGTGTGTGTATTCATGTAAACTGTAACTTTTCTATGTATGTCATCTTTTCAACATGACGCTACACTAATCTGTGCACAATGCAACAATGGGAGTGATTATCTCTGAAAATGGACGGTGCTATGTTTAGGGAAGCGCCATTTTCTACAGTTAGTGGGATAAAGAAAACCACATTAGCCAATTAGCCAAACCCAATGGAGGTCAGTCCACACAGACTGGGGAGGAGGGACACTGAGGGGATGGAGAATGTCTTTCATGTGTACTACTGCTTAGAAGAAACGTTCACTCTCAAACATCCAAGAGATCCCTGTTCCTCCCTGTACTGATGTGTACTGTCCCGACTCATCACAAAACCACAATTGTTTCAGTGAAGTTTCAGCCAGGGAGTCAAGTTAATCCTTTGTTTATGCATTGTTTTAACTTTGGTCTACAATCCCTTTCTATCTGGTTCCCTCCTCTCTCACAGTAAGAAGAGAGGAGAGTGAAAGGAGACAGAGATGACAAAATAATCCTCCCAGGGTCCTCAGCAAGTACAAAAAAGACAGGGGATAAAGGAACGAGGGGACTAGGGAAGAAGGGGACGAAAAGGGAACAAGAGGGCGAGGGGAGACGGCAGACAGCGGGAGGGGTGAAAGAGAAGAGGCCAGAAAAAGGAAGAGCAGGCCTTACGGAGCCTTTCTTAAGAATACTGAAGGGTATGGTCCCCTTGACTATATGCTTCTCCCATACCCTCCTGCCCCAGTCCTCCACAAACACTGAGGCCTCGCGCCTGGACCGATCCGGACCCTGCAGACAAGTCAACAGGCAGACACATCACAGCCACAACCCAACCACATCCCAGATCAGGGAGGGGGAGAGAGAAAGGAATGGGTAGAATGGGGGGAGGGGCTGACTTGACATGTTTTTTTGTTTTTTTAAATCACACAATAAGAAAATAAGGTAGAAATGTCCAAATTGGTAATAAGTATGAATCATAACAGGGAGCTTGAAGAGATATTTATCATCTTAAGGTTAAAGAAAAAGTATTTGAGGTTTTAAATAGGGATTTCAATGGCTGAGCTCACAGTGTATGAGAGTTTCCTGTCTAGAGAGGAAGTGACAGAGGAAGAGGTGACTCACCAGTATCTGCACAGTGAGCAGGCCTTCGCCAGCATCGCGGGCATCGATGGTGAACTCCACGGGCAGGCTGGCAGGCACACCCTGGGCATTCAAACCTGGCCCACTGGCACGCACCTTACTGGCATCATGGGCAGGCAATGTCTTGATCTTATACGGACTGCAGAGAGAGAGAAAAACATCATTTGAAAGAAAGGAGTGTCACGACTGAACGGTTTATGACAGATCAAGCAAGACATAAGATTTCAATCTCTCAAGGATTTAAATGTTTCAGTTCAACTGAATTTCCACTTCAAGAAAGGAAAAGAGCATCAAGAGAGAATGACAGAGGGATGAAAACATTACGTAGTCAGTACAAAGATTTGATGAAAACATCAAAGATGTTTCTCTGTGATCACAGTTTGGTTCCTCCTCCTGCTGTTCTGACCTGCGAGGGACCTCCTGGTCAGCGTACTTCACACACACGGTGTACGGGCCGTCCTTGGCCGGTGTGTAGGTCGCTGTGTGTGTTCCGTCTCCATTATCTGTGATGTTCACTGGCTCAGCCACTCCTGAGGTGGGAAGTAATTAAATATTGATCACAGTCTGAAACCTTAAAGCGAAAGCTATTTGGTGTGTGCGGAGGGAGGGGGGTGTCTGTGTGTGTGTCTCTCTCTTTCTCTCTCCTCTTACCAGTTGGTCCGTACAGCACCACTCCCAGAGGGGCGAGGCCAGCCTTGCTGGTGTCCACCGTGAAGGTCTGAAGAACATGGGCTCTGACTCCACTACCCAGCCCTGGGCCTGAACACCTCACCTTACTTGGGTCCACCAGCTCTCTCACAGGCACACGGAAAGGACTCCCTGCAACACACACACACAGACAGGATGGAATTGCCCACTTATAGGTATACAGATTAAGTGTACATTGATGAGTAGTCATTGGTTTATGTATCTCTTTGAAAGCCCTGACGAAACAAAACATTCTCATTACATACTTGTAGCATGTGTTAAACAGGCCCTGTATTGACAAGATATTCGAGTGACCGCTCTAACAATGGAAATACATGTCCTCAAAGATGGAAAGCAGGCAGGGGAAGACGAGATCAGATGGGACCATTCTAGCCAATGAGAGGGCTTATCGTCATGTTTACAACAGGCCATAGAAATTTAAAGAAAATCATAGTACCAATAATTGCTTCTAATAAAACAGATGTATGTCCTTGAACCGACTATTTTAAAATTGCACACAGAAGAAGTTATAAGGGTAATTTAGTTGCTAAAGGCAGCTTCCAGTACCCCGGCCGGCCTTCAACTTGAGTTACTCAATGAGGGAGGAGCACTGAGTTAGCATGCAACGTCACTTCCTGGAGTAGCTCAAACTGCTCATGTTATGTCTCCATGAGACGCCATCTTAACGGACTTAATTTGACTTCCAAGCACTATTGAGTCTTCACATAGGAATGAAAGGTGTCACATGATCAATGGTTTTGTCCATTCATATATACAGTCATTGGGAAGCCCTCAATGGCAATGTCCATGCTAAAACTGGTTATATCCATGATGAGTCCTCTATTTCTATGACATGCACAACTCCGATAAACATATATTTTTTCAAAGTTGCAAAATGCCACGTGTCCACTTATATCAGTGCATTCGTAACAAGCTAGCCATTACAAAACTTCTATTCGATCAAATAACCCTCACCTAACAAATTAGCGATTAAACTCTCATTGACCTCCATACAAAAATTATTATTATTTTCATGGACAGATTTTGGGCAGAGTAAACATCTCGCTTCACTTCATCCTCTCTGACCAAGCAAAACATTCTCATTCCATACTTATAGCATGTGGTATATACAGGTCTAGTGTACATCGATACACGTACCTTTTAAAAAGCCGAGACCAATCAAAACATCTTCCATAACACTAACAAAACTCTTTATCAACCCAATCAAGAATAGTTAAAATTCTTTCCACAAGGTACCTGGGATGGGCAAGCCTCCGAAGGTAATGTTGACATCATAGTCTCCCGGGGTGAAGGGGATGTACTCCACACTGCAGCTGCCATCTTTATTGTCCTTACAAGACATCTTAGCCTCTGATGGACCCTCGATGGCCAGGCCCAGACCCCCTGTACCAGCACCCCTAGAGGGGGAGGGAGGGACGGAGAGAGGGGGACAGAAAGAGAGAGGGAGGAGAGAAGAATATTTGACCTAAATGCTGAATTGAAACAAACCAGTATCTCATAACTGAGAAAAAAAAATTGCCACACCATTTAACCTTTCTCACCCTACTTACACCCCATTTCAAACATCTAATATTCACCCCAGTTTGTGTCCAGTGTGTACCCCATGAACACAGTGGCAAAAGGATGCAGTGGCGCTCTCTGATAGAAGCCTTATGTTCCACATGGTAAGGATGATGATTACATAAGTAAGTTCGTGTGTGTACCTGGTTTCCACAGTGAAGCGGTTCGGTTTGTTGACCAGGCCCTCCTCCAGACCAGGACCGTAGGCTCTGACGCGGCTGGGGTCACAACCCTCCGTTACCGGGACACGGAACGGACTGTTAGGCACTGCCACATCATCATACAGCACCTCAATCAGGTGCATCCCTGAACACACACACAGGGAGAGAACACACACACAGTAAGACAGTACACGCACACACACACACAAAAGCACATTGGACTACTTTCTGTTGAAAGCAGTGTGACCTCCAAAAATCCAATCTCAACTACAAATCACGGTGGCCATCACTAGGGGAATACTAATTAGATTACCAAGCTGCTACAAAAACTGTATGTGTGTGTGTGAACTTCATTTTGAAAAGTCGATGTCAAAGAGGCTGCCACAAGGTTGCGTATTTCTGTCCCCCAATCCAGCGGGCTGAGGCCTGAAACGTAACAGACATCCCCTACACAGGCTACTAATACCTCTCTCCCTCTCCCCCCCCTCTCCCTCTCTCTCTCTCCCCTCTCCCCCTCCCTCTCTCCCCCTCCCTCTCTCCCCCTCCCTCTCTCCCTCCTCATTCTCTCTCTCCTCCCTCTCTCTCTCCTCCCTCTCTCTCTCCCCTCTCTACCTTATCCTCCCTCTTTCTGTTCTGTGTGTCTCTCTGATCTTCTCTCTCCCTTTTCCAAGTGCTCTCTTTTCCCCCTTGTGTCCTCAACAACCTGGGCCTATATATACACACATCAACCCCCTCCCACTTCTCAATAACTCACAAATATTCACAAATTATATCACAGTATGAGTGCTGAGCTACGATCAGACCCCCCCCCCCCCCCCCCCCCCCCCCCAAACTGATCCTATATCAGTGCTCCTACTCATAGCCACTTGGTGAATATGCGCCAAGGGGCCTACACTGGGAGAAATCACACTGCTTCCTGGCAGGCTAGAGTATGTTAAAGTCATGAAGGGCAGAACAGCTGAGCTTGGCTCTTTTCCCCCTGGCTAAAGGGGAGGGAAAAAAGTTAGTTTTATGAAAGCCACTTGGTTTATTTTTGGGGAATTACAACGTGCTGGAAAAACATTCATAAAACAAGGTGAGCCCCAAGGCTACCCAGACTCCCTCACTTCAGGCCTCAGAGGGGCTATAAGTCAATCAGATGGGTGTACTGAGGCGGCTCTGGGCTCATTCAGGTACAATAACATCCAAGGCAACCTAATGACTTTCCAATGAGTTTTGGTGTTATGAATGGTAGATAATACATTGTGCCTGATATTCTGGTCCATCATAATGCCCTCTAGATAGAATGTACATCACATTATTGGTGCAGATGCATGACTCAGCCTTACCATCCTCATAGGCCGTGTATTCCACTCTATAGGTGCCTTCCCCCTTGTCAGTGATGTAGGCGTCTGTGTTGGCGCCTGTAGGGTTGACGATGCGGGCCTTGACATGGCTGCCCCCAGTCTTGCTCTTGGCACGGGCATCCACGATGAAATGGGTGGTCACCTCCCTCAGGACCCCTGTGGACAACACAGATACTGTATGTATGTGGAGCTTGGTTGATTTGTCTGTCTCTCACAGGTGATCTGTCTGTCTGTCTGTCTGTCTGTCTGTACTTCTGTCTTTGTCCCTCGTTCTCTGATCCAAAGGAGGTTGGTAGCACCTCCATTTGGGAGAACGGGCTTGTGGTAATGACTGGAGTGGAATCAGTGGAATGGTATCATATACATCAAACACATGGTTTCCATGTGTTTGATGCCATTCCATTTGCGCCGTTCTGGCCATTATTATGAGCCGTCCTCCCCTCAGCAGCCTCCTTCACTCTGATCACATATTCTTTCTCTCTATGTGATAGACACACATTTCTCTTTCTCTCTTTCTCCCCCCTTTCTATCTAGAACTTATCCCTAGGGATCTAAGGTGAGACTAATTCGACAGCAGGTCTGTCTGAGTTAACATAAACCTCCATTGCAAGCCGCACGTCTGCGTCTGCAGTATCGATTCCACTGGCTTTAAAAGCCCAGCCAATCACTGCCAATCAGGAACACATCCAGCAAATCACAAAGCAATTACAACCCCTCACTGTCAGACATGGCCAATCAGGATCGTCCAAGTCTAATCAAAGCCAGACAGGGCTGTGCAGGCCAGTAATGTCAGTCAGGCTGTCAGGTCGCTATGGCTACTTGTCAGTTTATTTTCCTTCCTCTACAGACAGAAAGAGATAGGGGAGAGAGAATAGGATTGGGAGAGAAAGGACAGAGAGAGAGAAAAAAGGAAAGAGAGGGAGGGAGAAAGAGAGCGAGAGAGAGAGAGAAATGATCAAATACACAGACCACAAATGTAGCACTGCCACACTCTATTAGTCAGGTTTTGAGTGTAGGCTATTCCCCTGACATCTGGAACCAAGGACTGAAAATGGAGACAAATTTGATCCAATCAATTACCGTGGCATTTGTGTCAACAGAAACCTGGCAAAAAATACTCTGCGCCATCATGAACAGCATATTACTACACAATGTCCTGAGCAAAAATCTAATTGAATTCTTACCAAATGATCAAACTTCAGACCACATGGATACCCTCCACATGGATACCCTCCACACCCTAAATGTTAAACATGAGAATCAAAAAAAAAATTTTATCCTGCTTTGTGGATTTCCAAAAAGTCCTTGATTTAATCTGGCGTAAAGGCATTTTTCTCAAATGAATAGAAAGTGGTGTGGGTAGAAAAACATACTGTGTGACGTCATCAAAACAATGTGTAGAAATATAGTCAAAATTGGAAATAAACATACACATTTATTTTCCCAAGTGAAACAGGGGGACAACCGGAGCTCAAGTCTATTTAATATATGCATTACTGAATTGGCAAAAATGCTAGAAAAATCGA
>NC_048585.1:26486107-26593607 GCF_013265735.2 Oncorhynchus mykiss | reverse complement strand
CAGCAGGGATGTGGTAGCCTCTGATTTAAGCTACAACCTTTACATGACAGTTACTTATATTGTATTTGGCACCGTAAGAATGAACTTCTTCATTCATATTACTCTGTTTCTCTCTGAAAATATCTCTTCTATGTACTGTTAAGAGTAGGCTACATACTGCATCTTATATAAACTACAGACTGTCTTTAAAAGTCCTAAACCTTGTTTGAATCACACAGAAGCTATTCAGTGGAAATCCTGTTTGAATTCAAATAAGTGCAATGAAGCCTGAATTCTGATTCGGGGAAAAACAATCAAAGTGAAAAGCCTATTGTCCATCATCGTCATGATGATGATGATGACAATTATCTACATTTGTGAATGGTCTTACCTCTGGGTTCCACTCCTGGTCCGTACACCTTCACCCCGCTGGTATCCACGGCTGGGTCCACTTGCACACGGGTGGGGAACTTGGGCACGGCGTGGCCCCCATATTTAATGGTGATAGTATACATGCCATGGAACTGTGGGATGTACGTGATAGAATAGGTCCCATCACTGTTGTTCTGAACACGCACCTCCGCCTTCGACCCCGAATCGGAAATAATCTCAATGGTCAGCTCGGCGTCCCCAGCCTTGGCGCAGTCCACTACAAACGACCCTGCCTCGTTGACCTTCCCTCTCTCCAGGCCTGGCCCACAGGCCGTGACCTTACTGGGGTCAAACACGGACTGTACCATGGCCTTGAAGGGGGAGCCGGGGATGTGCTGCTCGGCAAACAGGATGTTGATGGCGTATTCGCCGGGCTCTGTGGGCAGGTAGGAGACAGAGCAGGACCCGTCGCCGTTGTCCTGGCACTCGATCTTGGCCTCGCATGGCCCCTCCACGGTCAGGCCCAGCCCGCCGGTGCCCGCACCCTTGGTGTCAATGGCGAAGGGGGCCGGCTTTCCCACCATGCCCCCCTGGAGGCCTGGGCCATAGGCACGCACCTGAGAGACAGCAGGGGGAGAAACCATTAGATCGCAATGGGTGCTCAATGTTACAAATAAAATGAAGCACGCAATATTAAGCGCTTTAGGAATTTCAGTAATAGAGCCATCAAAAGTGAAGAAGTTACAGGAGTCTCATCTGCCAAATGCTTGAAAGATGACTGCATCTGACCAACATTAAAAATGCATATGTCTATGGCTACAATAACTATTTCAGTTCTTTCTCTGTATGACCGGCGCATTCTAAACCCTCCCAGTAATGCCTTCCGAGAGTGATGGCGCAGTCCAGTGACTGACATATAGCTCTTCCTGTTTGGCGGTGGGGAGGGGGAGGGAGGATGACGTATTGGGGAACATCTGGTGAAGGGGTCAGGTGTGTTATGGTCCAACGCCTCAGTCCCACATGGGACAGCAGTGACCTCACCGCCTGACTCATCTAACTGCGACTAAACGTAAAAACTCACTCACACACATACTATCTCTCGCTGTCTCTTTCACACACACACACACACACACACACACACACACACACACACACACACACACACACACACACACACACACACACACACACACACACACACACACACACACCTCCTGGCGTTGGTTAATGATTGGTACTCTCTGGATGAGTCTTGGACAAAGCAAACAGCCCCCAGGTGATCAGAGTGATGAATATGTTTCATTATGACTGTATTACACTTCTACTGCTCCTGGACCTGTCTGTCTGACTCTGGCGGACCAGGGGACCAGGGGAGAGTCAGGGGGGAAATAGTACAGTATGGAGAAACTGTTCCAAGGGAAGACGTTACTATACTAAAGACTAACTGGGAAAGAGGATGGATGGGACAAGAACACAGGGATAGAGAGGGAGACGGGGAGTGGGGCAAAGAGAGAGAACGGGAGATGGAAAATAGGGACAGAGAGAGGGGGGAGATACTCACTACTAAGATGGGACACACTGGGTTTTGAGTTAGACCCTCACAGACTGTTGTTAAATGGAAACTGAATGCAATGATGTGTGTCATCCGACAGGAAGCCTCCTTAAGTCATGTACTAATGGAAGTTCCTCCCTATAGCTCTCCACGGGACCACCAGGACAGCGACCCTACAGGCCCTAAAGAGACTGATACAGTACATGCAGACTGGACCAAGGCCAGGTCTTCCTTACCTTCTAACCCCATGCAGACCAGACCCATCGCTTTATAGAGCAGCACACAGAGTTGTGAAATGTCTGAACATTCCTTCCAGCAGAGCTCAAAGTGTAAAACACACTAGCTTTATCCACTCAATCTTTTGGTGATGTAATCTCAGCTGCACTATATATTCTACAGTGCTTACTGTACAGTACACAGGTTGTATGTGTGTGTGTGTGTGTGTGTGTGTGTGTGTGTGTGTGTGTGTGTGTGTGTGTGTGTGTGTGTGTGTGTGTGTGTGTGTGTGTGTTCATCTCAGGTGTATCCTACCTTTGAGGGGTCAGGGGGCATCACCCCCTCCACAGTGAAGGGGCTCCCAGGCACAGGGTTCCCATCATAGCTGATGTCCACTTTGTAGGGGCCCTCCTCAGGGGGAATGTACTTCACAGTGTGCACTTCGTTGGCCGTGTCAGACTCCAGCTTGCAGGGGATTGGCCGACGAGAGGGCGAGGTGATCTTCACATCCATCTTGCCCTGACCACCGACGCCGTGCGTGCTCACTGTGAACTCCTGATCCTTCCCAACGTCGACCTCTGTAGGTCACACACACACACACACACACACACACACACACACACGGTATCAGGCCGGGCTATAGCATAGATTCCTGTTTGGCACCAAAGTGAAAACAATAGATTTTAATTTAACAGACTGAAATAATTAGATACCTAAGGGATCATAATTATTTTCTATATGACTATGGAGCCAAGCCATCATACAAAACAAATACTATACTGTCCTTGGTGCATCGGCCAAATTATTCCTTGGCAGTATTGAATATCACGAGGGAGGGCCAGATGATTTTATATAACCTCTTAAAGGAAGTTAGAAGAAGGCCAACGTATTGCCTGTGGCTGTGTGTTCTGGGGAAGACAAATGTGTTGGATGACATGAGGTCAAACTCTTCCAGGTGATGAACAGTAGTTTACTTCCTGGTCAGTTTCTTAGTAAAATGAGAGTATGTGTGGGGTACTCACTGTTGTTCAACCCCTGAACTTTGACCTTGTTGAGGTCAAGGGGCGGCGCCACAGTGATGTTGAAGGGGCTCTTGGGAATGGGGTCACCGCCGTGGCAGATTGAGATAGACATGTTACTCTGAGAGATGGAGAGGGGGGGGGGGGGGGGGGGGGGGGGGGGGGGGGGGGGGGGGGGGGGGGGACAGAGAGGTGGAGAGAGGGAGAATGGGGGAAAAGAGAGAGAGAGAGAGAGAGAGGTAGATATGGTGGGGAAAGAGGGAGGGAGGGAGGGAGATTGAGATATGGTGGGGAAAGAGGGAGGGAGAGAGAGGATATGGAAGACGGTCAGAGACAGAAAAAGATGAATGTGGTTGTTATAGTATGACATATGGACATACTGAACATACACTACCGTTCAAAAGTTTGGGGTCACTTAGAAATGTCCTTGTTTTTGAAAGAAAAACACATTTTTTTGTCCATTAAAATAACATCAAATTGATCAGAAATACAGTGTATAGATTGTTAACATTGTAAATGACTATAGTAGCCAGGTTATTTTAAAAAAGCAATAAAACTGGCCTTCTTTAGACTAGTTGAGTATTTTTTTAAATTTTATTTCACCTTTATTTAACCAGGTAGGCTAGTTGAGAACACCTTTATTTAACCAGGTAGGCTAGTTGAGAACACCTTTATTTAACCAGGTAGGCTAGTTGAGAACACCTTTATTTAACCAGGTAGGCTAGTTGAGAACACCTTTATTTAACCAGGTAGGCCAGTTGAGAACAAGTTCTCATTTACAACTGCGACCTGGCCAAGATAAAGCATAGCAGTGTGAACAGACAACACAGAGTTACACATGGAGTAAACAATACCAAGCCAATAACACAATAAACAAATCAATGACACAGTAGAAAAAATAAAGTCTATATAAGGCATGAGGAGGTAGGCAATAAATAGGCCATAGGAGCGAATAATTACAATTTAGCAGATTAACACTGGAGTGATAAATTATCAGATGGTCATGTGCAGGTAGAGATACTGGTGTGCAAAAGAGCAGAAAGGTAAATAAAATAAAAACAGTATGGGGATGAGGTAGGTAGATTGGGTGGGCTATTTACAGATGGACTATGTACAGCTGCAGCGATCGGTTAGCTGCTCAGATAGTTGATGTTTAAAGTTGGTGAGGGAAATAAAAGTCTCCAACTGCAGCGATTTTTGCAATTCGTTCCAGTCACAGGCAGCAGAGAACTGGAAGGAAAGGCGGGCAAATTAGGTGTTGGCTTTGGGGATGATCAGTGAGATATACCTGCTGGAACGTGTGCTACGGGTGGGTGTTGTTATCGTGACCAGTGAACTGAGATAAGGCGGAGCTTTACCTGGCATAGACTTAGATGTATATGAGTACCTGGAGCATCAGCATTTGTGGGTTCGATTACAGGCTCCAAATGGCCAGAAACAAATAACTTTCTTCTGAAACTCAGCCTTCATTTCTCAGAACAAGAATAGACTGATAACAGAGGCCCATTATCAGCAACCATGTGTTCCAATGGCACGTTGTGTTAGCTAATCCAAGTGTGTCATTTTATAAGGCTAATTGATCATTAGAAAACCTTTTCTTTCAAAAACAAGGACATTTGTAAGTGACCCCAAAATCTTGAATGATAGTATATGTATATAGACTTCTGCAGCCTAAACATTTCAATCACCCTCTTACCAAGGCCTTCCTCCCCATTTTAACCCAAAAAACACATCATCCAAAAAGAGGAGCCATGAAATAACTCATACTTCAAACAATACAGATTTTAACGAGATTTTGAGGAATCTTGGCCTTATGTGCACTCATACCTGTTGCACTGCAGTGTAGCGCACGGTGTAGGAGTAGTCATGGTTGTCAATGATCTCAAAGTCTCGGACAGCGTCCCCTTTGGCTGCTCCGGTGAAGTGCACTTCAGGCTTGGCCTTGCCCGCTCCCTTGGTGTAGATGGTGAAGTGGGTGGGCTTACCTACCTCCACACCTAGACGTTGTCACACAGAGAGACATTCATGATCAATACAACTGATCCAGTTGTATTAACAGTCATTAGCATAGAATTAAATAAAACACCAGAATTGGACATTGATGTCCATTGTTTTGTCACTCTATAGTCATTATAGCATCATAGTTTACATTATTGTATGTGATTTTGATCTATTGGTCATGTCGGCGGCTTGTTATCATGATTACTAGAAGTCTCACCTGTCTTGTTGAGTCCGGGTCCCTCCGCCCTCACCTTGTTAGCGTCATGAGAGGGGTCCACCTTGATTCTGAAAGGGCTGATGGGTATTTCCTGTGGCAAGGGTCAAAGTGGGGTCATTGTTATTGTCTGGTTTCATAATAATTAAGCTAAAAATTCAAAATGGTGGTGTAGTTTCTCTTTCTCTCACGTGGTCAGCGAACAGCACCATGATGGTGTAGCGTCCGGGGCCGGGGGGCATGTACTTCACTGTGAACGTGTCGTTGTCGTTCTTGATGATGTCAAAGTCGATGTCAGCCTCTGCCGGACCAACCACGCCGGGAGCACACTTGATGCCAATACTGACATCCCCTGAGGAATGGGAATGGGAGTGAAGGGGTCCAGGATTAGGGAATTTAGAAACGGGGTAAGAATTGGAGTGGAAAAAACAAGTAAGATTGTTTAACATTGAGAAAGCAGATGGCAAGAAAATACTCATCAGTGCTAGAACTCACTCAACAACACCCATTCAGGTTGCAAACTGTCAGCTACAATGTTGAGTAGTGAAGACCCTTCTATGTGTTGTATTTCTCTGTTGCATCTAACCTTGTCCTGCCTCGCTGCAGTCCACAGTGAAGTAGGTGGGCTCGTTGGCCTTCAGACCTGACTTCTCCACACCTGGACCGTACACCTTCACATTATCTGGGTGGCTGCCCTCTCCGATGGTCACCTGACACACACACACACGCACATGCGCGCGCGCGCACACACACACACACACACACACACACACACACACAGCAATGAACATACATTACTAGTACCAGAACATTTTAAAAAGCTGTATACTATCTTTGCAAATGCACTCTAGAGTCTGAATATGCTATAGAACGCTGTAAGTGATGTATGTATGTACTGTATGTGTATCTACCACAGGGCTCTTCAACCCTGTTCCTGGAGAGCTACCATCCTGTAGGATTTCACTCCAACCCTAATCTAGCGCACCTGATTATAATAATTAGCTGGTTGATAAGCTGAATCAGGTTAGTTACCACTGGGGTTGGAATGAAAATCTACAAGAGGGTATCTCTCCAGGAACAGGGTTGGAAAGCCCTGACCTAACAGGTATTTGTCTACAGTCTGTCAAATGGGTGGTCAGCCTTACCCTGAAGGGACTGTTGGGGACGTTGACCTCTCCCCAGGTGATAATGATGGTGTGTTTGATGGGCTTGGTGGGAATGTAGACACAGAGGAAGGTGCTGTCTCCGTTCTCTGTGATCTGGATGTCTATGGGGAAGCCCTCTGCATCCTGGGCGTATATCTTCAGCTGGCCCCTGCCGGCTCTACTTGTATCAATGGTGAACTCTGCTGGTTTGTTGACAATGCAGCCAATCGGTTCCAGACCTGGGCCATAGCTCTTCACCTGCAAGGAGAGGGCATTCATAATGCTGTTATGAAATCTTTACGTAGCCTTTATGTCATTATTACATCCCTATTACAGTATGTTACCATTCTCTTACTGTTACGTCACTTTAATATTCTCGTTCTGCAGGCTGGCAAGCTGGTATGGTAAATATGAAGGGGTGGGGTCTAACCTTCTCAGGGAACACGTCATTGGCTGTGAGGAGGATGTGGGCCATAAAGGGGCTGTCCTTGATGTCCTCGTCGTCACAGATGACGTGAACAGCGTAGTCACCAGGCTCCGTGGGCCAGTAACGTACATCACATGACCCGTCGCCCTTATCATCACACTCTATCTTAGCCTGCGACGGGCCCTCGATGGAGAAACCTGGGGATGAACAGGGACAGGGAGAGAGATATAGGTACACATTATATAGAGGTGGGTAGAGATATAAGCTCACACACACACAGAAACGCACACAGACACCGATACACTGGCAGCAAAGAGACAAACAGCCATAGATGGCAACAGACTAAGAGATATCGGCAGGTTGGTTTTGTTGTTGCTTCTGATGGAGGTAGAAGAGAAATAAGAGTAAGTTCATCCTAATTCATCTAATAACTGTGACGAGGTGAATCGTCAGGGGTCATGACCTTTTCCCACAGCTGGCAGGTCAGACTGATCATGTGTGTGTGTGTGTGTGTGTGTGTGTGTGTGTGTGTGTGTGTGTGTGTGTGTGTGTGTGTGTGTGTGTGTGTGTGTGTGTGTGTGTGTGTGTGTGTGTGTGTGTGTGTGTGTGTGTGTGTGTGTGTGTGTGTGTGTGTGTGTGAGTGAGTGCGCGTGCGTGCGTGCGTTCGTGTGAGAAATGGAATCTGTGTAAGTTGCCTGACAGTCATGTCAGAATTTCAGTGGAAAAGAGTCCATCCCCTCTGGCCAATATAATAATGAGACAGCATTCTGCAGCGTTATCCTGGGTCTTTCTCTTCTAACAGCCATCTGTCAGACTTACCCAGAGTTCCCACCTCTGTGCCGATGGCCTCCACCACAAAGTCAGCTGACTTCCCCACCATGCCTGTCTCCAGGCCCGGCCCCCACGCCCTCACCTTCTGGG
This sequence comes from Oncorhynchus mykiss, assembly GCF_013265735.2. Classification (NCBI taxonomy): domain Eukaryota; kingdom Metazoa; phylum Chordata; class Actinopteri; order Salmoniformes; family Salmonidae; genus Oncorhynchus; species Oncorhynchus mykiss. The sequence continues at coordinate 26,585,761 of NC_048585.1, read as the reverse complement.
GCCCCACGTCCTCACTCACCACCACCTCGAACGGGCTGCAGGGAATACACACACGCACACATACATGTTAATGCAGACATAGACATACATAGACACACATACTGTACAGTCAGGGGTGGTCTAGTCAGCCCCATTGACTGTAATGTCAGTCAAATTTACATAATTGATGTTGGACAGTGATATTTCCTGTTCCACCCCCCCTCCCCCAGCCATTAACCTCCAAGGAATGCAGGAATGTAAGCTTAATAACATGACTCATTACAGGTCATTTTGGCTCCTTTAAGTTATTTCAACAATTGGAAATCCCTTAAGGGTTCAGCCCACTGCCTTTATAGCTTTCATGTGGTTGTGTCCACAGCAGAATAGGGGGGCGGATAGGGTTTCACCTGCGTGGGATGGTCTGTCCGCCCCAGGTGATGGTGATGGTATATTTGCCAGTCATGATGGGGTAGTAGTCACACTCATACACCCCTTCTCCCGCATCACGCACCTTCACAGGCTCCTCTAGTCCCTCTGAGGGAGTCACAAACAGGTCACACACACAGCAGCTCAGAGGTCAACGGCTAGTCACACAACTAGACCATTGTAAACCATTACATTTCACGAAGAGTATTTATGCCCTTATGAAACCAATAAATGAATGTGGTGACAAGTCATAAACAACATGAAAGATTACACTCATATCCACACACTCACTTGGCCCCTTGACGGTGACCTTGAGCTCTCCGCTGCCGGCACCCTTGGTGTAGACCTTGAAGTCGGCCACCTCTTTCACCCTCACCCCCTTAGGCTGGAGACCTCTCCCTGAGGCCCGGCACACGTTGGGGTTGCTGGCTGTGGGACCACCGAGGGGGTAACTCGGTTAGACAAGAAGATAACAAGATACACACTCATACACACACAGGCTGCGGCAGAGGTTGGCTGTTAGTTAGTCGGTTGAATGGTGGTGCATGAAGCACAGTCTGCATGGGCTACAGTCTGCATGGGCTACAGTCTGCATGGGCTACAGTCTGCATGACGCACAGTCTGCATGGGCTACAGTCTGCATGGGCTACAGTCTGCATGGGCTACAGTCTGCATGAAGCACAGTCTGCATGGGCTACAGTCTGCATGGGCTACAGTCTGCATGGGCTACAGTCTGCATGGGCTACAGTCTGCATGTGCTACAGTCTGCATGGGCTACAGTCTGCATGGGCTACAGTCTGCATGAAGCACAGTCTGCATGGGCTACAGTCTGCATGAAGCACAGTCTGCATGAAGCACAGTCTGCATGGGCTACAGTCTGCATGGGCTACAGTCTGCATGGGCTACAGTCTGCATGGGCTACAGTCTGCATGGGCTACAGTCTGCATGGGCTACAGTCTGCATGGGCTACAGTCTGCATGGGCTACAGTCTGCATGGGCTACAGTCTGCATGGGCTACAGTCTGCATGGGCTACCAGGGAAGAAGCAACAGGAGAGATGGACATTGAACAGAAGTTATAAACCTGCAGAACAGCTAGACAGAGAACAAAGACGGGTTACTGTAAAACACTGGGCTTGAATGGATAAGATTGGCAGAATGAAAACAAAAAGACACGTTGAAAGGTTTCTGGAATAATCTCTATGAGCTTGAATACAATGACATTACACTCTAGTTAGATGGCAAAACATTCCAAAGAAATATAGCTAGCATAACTATGCTAACATCTTGACTTATGACTCTGCAGGCTTTCAATTAGCTAATTACCAGTGCTGTAATAGGACTGTAAAAATGCCTCGGCCACAGAAAACATTACAGCATTTTTATCAAATTAGGAAGAAATAACCAGCTAACTCTCCCAATTCATCATCATTTTAGACCGCTAAATTCAATAAATGACCAAAAGAAAAACAAGGAAAATAAAATAACTGAATAAAAACTCAAATAGATTTATGGAAAACTTCTTTATAGAGAGGCTGTTATTAGAATGGGTTAAGAAGACAAACAATGTTATTGTTCTGTTATATTATGAAAAAGCTTTGGAAAAATGACAGGTAAAAGTGAAGCTAAAAATGGAGGAGCATTTGCATGCTCAGTGTTAGTCAGAAAATATTAAATTGTAAATGGCTGACAACACAGAGCGTTTTCTTTGGTCTGGGGGGATGAAGATGAGGATGATGAGCAGACAGTGTAATGAGGTATGTAAGACCCACACACGTCTGGACGGTCACGCTGACTTTCGCTCTCGTCAAATGAAACAAAGGTCAAAGGTTAAAACAATCGATTTCCGTTTGACTTGAACAAGATTGTTTGTTTCTGGGTTAATTGGGAATCTATCATTAAAAAAACGGTGTTATGGTACACTAGGGTGCTGTTGTTTTGTTAAAATCCATTTTTGTTAATTCGTGGGTGTTGTTACTCGTTAGTTCTGTTCTAAAGTCAATTTAACGTCACACATGGAAGAAATCAAATCACATGTGTTACAGGATATTAAGCCAAAGTAAGCTACAAACTGGATAAAATGAACGTGTGTGTGATTATTTATTATTTTTTGATATGCAGTAGTCAAATATTATTGCAATAAGACAATGTTGGAAGACCAATTGTAATGTACTTCTATTTTTGAAGCAGGTGATGTACTGTAAGTGTGTGACCTCTGTGTTTCGAAGACCTGCCGAGCGTCTGTAAAGGTGACCGTCCAAAACCAGCCAATCACATGAATGGATAATGCTGCCACTGTTGTTAAAATGAGGAGGAACTGCATTTCTTTCTCCCATTCACTCTCTTCATTTTCTTTCATTCTTGCATTCTCTCTCTCTCTCTCTCTCTCTCTCTCTGTCTCTCTCTCTCTCTCTCTAATCCATTCAATTCTTCTTTCAGTTACACACTCATTCCCTCTCATTCTCGCTCTTTGGAAGCTGCCTGGGATGAAGGGGGGGGGTTGAAGCCACAGAGGGCTAAGCGCCAGCACATGCCATCAAGCTGGGGACCCCCTGGTGCGGTGCGTCAAAAGGGTTGGTGGTATAGTTTTGAGTTTAGAGGGGACAAGGCTAGCGCAGGCAAGCTCCAGTCTCTCCTCCACGGGCAGGCCTGTACTAACTTGGTCGCCTGGGTTTGGGCGGTGTTGGGGGGGGCACTCTCTTGGCCTTGTCTGTGGGTGGGGTGCGTATGGACTGGGGCACTATCTGCACCGGAGAGCCGGGGGGCAGGGAGCTCGGTGGAGCTGCATGGAGGAACAACAACGACATGACACACACGCAGGAACAGGACAGGATCACTCTGGAGAACAACCAGAATCCACAGCTTAGAACCCTGCCTCTCTGACACTCAGAACCCATCCAGAGTCCTCCCACAAACCAAGAGTTCACCAACCCTAACTCAACAATTTTCAGAAGAACCCAAAATACCATGCCGGTGGCCTGTCTGTTATGGCAGGATGTCACTGTCTGTTATGGAGATCAAATGTCTAGTAGTGAGGTCAGTCTAGACATTAATACTCAATATTACTCAGATTAGAACAAGAGGGAGGGAGTCACATAGTGGATGTAAAAAGTCAGTACAATCAACTAAATCTGTGTGTGTGTGTGTGTGTGTGTGTGTGTGTGTGTGTGTGTGTGTGTGTGTGTGTGTGTGTGTGTGTGTGTGTGTGTGTGTGTGTGTGTGTGTGTGTGTGTGTGTGTGTGTGTGTGTGCGCGCACATGCATGTGTGTGTGTGTTACCCTCTGAGATGTGGACGGTGAAAGGGCTTCTGGGTATCTGCTGCCCAGCAAACGTCACATAGATAACATGAGACCCCTCCAGGATAGGGCAATAGGTGCAACGGAAAATACTGTCCCCCTTGTTTTCCAGAATGATCTCCACGGTGTCTCTTCTGCCCTGGGAGTCCACGATGATTACACCCACGTCTCCAGCACCGGCACCTGGGGACAAAAAGAGATGAACTAACACCTTCTACTGTGTGTTCAGGGGACAGAAAAATACGTAACACTGGGGGCCATTAGAGAGAACAAATACATACATGTACTTTGTCATCATGATTGAAGGAATAAATATCAGCTAATATTGCAAAGCTAATGATCATTCTAAAATATCCTTATATTTACTTACGACCCTATTGACGAAACTAGGGGATTTCAATAGGAAAGGTAGATAGATGATCTACTTCCATACCATGAACATGGTCCTCCCCAGATGTGTATGTGTGTGTTACCTGCTGTGTAGATGTCGAAGTAGGTAGGCTTGTTAGCCACGTTGCCTACAGGCTCCAGTCCTGGTCCTCTGGCCTGCACCTTGTTGGGGTCTCCCATGGCTTTGGACACACTCACCACGAAGGGACTCCTGTCTATGTCCTGCCCAGCGAAAAGCACCTTCACCTGGGGAGAGGAACATGGATAGACCCCTGTTAGACAGCTGGAGGAAATCCTATACTACTGACGTTTATAAACTGAGATTTAAAATATTTTCCAGTATGTATACAGTGCCTTGCGAAAGTATTCGGCCCCCTTGAACTTTGCGACCTTTTGCCACATTTCAGGCTTCAAACATAAAGATATAAAACTGTATTTTTTTGAGAAGAATCAACAACAAGTGGCACACAATCATGAAGTGGAACGACATTTATTGGATATTTCAAATTTGTTTAACAAATCAAAAACTGAAGAATTGGGCGTGCAAAATTATTCAGCCCCTTTACTTTCAGTGCAGCAAACTCTCTCCAGAAGTTCAGTGAGGATCTCTGAATGATCCAATGTTGACCTAAATGACTAATGATGATAAATACAATCCACCTGTGTGTAATCAAGTCTCCGTATAAATGCACCTGCACTGTGATAGTCTCAGAGGTCCGTTAAAAGCGCAGAGAGCATCATGAAGAACAAGGAACACACCAGGCAGGTGCGAGATACTGTTGTGAAGAAGTTTAAAGCCGGATTTGGATACAAAAAGATTTCCCAAGCTTTAAACATCCCAAGGAGCACTGTGCAAGCGATAATATTGAAATGGAAGGAGTATCAGACCACTGCAAATCTACCAAGACCTGGCCGTCCCTCTAAACTTTCAGCTCATACAAGGAGAAGACTGATCAGAGATGCAGCCAAGAAGCCCATGATCACTCTGGATGAACTGCAGAGATCTACAGCTGAGGTGGGAGACTCTGTCCATAGGACAACAATCAGTCGTATATTGCACAAATCTGGCCTTTATGGAAGAGTGGCAAGAAGAAAGCCATTTCTTAAAGATATCCATAAAAAGTGTTGTTTAAAGTTTGCCACAAGCCACCTGGGAGACACACCAAACATGTGGAAGAAGGTGCTCTGGTCAGATGAAACCAAAATTGAACTTTTTGGCAACAATGCAAGACGTTATGTTTGGCGTAAAAGCAACACAGCTGAACACACCATCCCCACTGTCAAACATGGTGGTGGCAGCATCATGGTTTGGGCCTGCTTTTCTTCAGCAGGGATGGTTAAAATTGATGGGAAGATGGATGGAGCCAAATACAGGACCATTCTGGAAGAAAACCTGATGGAGTCTGCAAAAGACCTGAGACTGGGACGGAGATTTGTCTTCCAACAAGACAATGATCCAAAACATAAAGCAAAATCTACAATGGAATGGTTCAAAAATAAACATATCCAGGTGTTAGAATGGCCAAGTCAAAGTCCAGACCTGAATCCAATCGAGAATCTGTGGAAAGAACTGAAAACTGCTGTTCACAAATGCTCTCCATCCAACCTCACTGAGCTCGAGCTGTTTTGCAAGCAGGAATGGGAAAAATGTTCAGTCTCTCGATGTGCAAAACTGATAGAGATATACCCCAAGCGACTTACAGCTGTAATCGCAGCAAAAGGTGGCGCTACAAAGTATTAACTTAAGGGGGCTGAATAATTTTGCACGCCCAATTCTTCAGTTTTTGATTTGTTAAAAAAGTTTGAAATATCCAATAAATGTCGTTCCACTTCATGATTGTGTCCCACTTGTTGTTGATTCTTCACAAAAAAATACAGTTTTATATCTTTATGTTTGAAGCCTGAAATGTGGCAAAAGGTCGCAAAGTTCAAGGGGGCCGAATACTTTCGCAAGGCACTGTATATATACGGGTACTGTAAGTATGTTACCTTGTGAAGGCCCTCCACTTTGGGCAGGTAGATGACAGAGTACGTCCTGTTCTTGTCATTGTTGGGGATCACTCTGGCCTGGAACAGAAAGAGAGGGCCGGAACCGGAGAAAGATAGAAACTGAATGTGAAGAACTGTGTGGTCAAATGAACAGCATCTTCAGGATGGAGGAGTAAGGGATTGAGGAGTTAAGGGTTAATGTGAGTGAGAGTGCCCCACCTCCTCTGTGTGTCCCTCTGGGTCCTCCACATAGACCAGCACCTCCCCTAGCCCCGCCTCCACTGTCTCCACGATGAACTCAGCCGGCTTCAGCACCATGTTACCTCTGGGCGCAATACCTGACGGGGAAAAGGATGGAGACAGTAAGCAGGGGTACAGAACTAGATGTGAGAGCCCTCTGTCACTTATTCTGTGCTGACAGGTGTAAGCAGTATAAAACTTCCTTTTCAACAATAATTCTTGCACCTAATATACAGAATAAACCAGAAGGCCTTTGGGCTATTGAGACTTTAGAAGATGCAGATTGTTAAGGAAGTCTGTTTTTTACCTACATTTAATTTGTTTTGTTATTTTTTTTGTTGGGGCGGTGCATTCTCTGTTTCAAATTCTATGTTTATGAAACATATAGGCTGTCACTCAAAAGAAGAAAAATACATACAGCGTTTAAGTAAGTAATAATACATTCAGTACAAACAGGATGAGAAAAGAAAAACAAGTGGGCCTCCACCCCCAACCTCCCATCCCATTCCTCCAACCCCACCCAGCCAACATGCCTCCATCCAACCCCGGGTCCTTAGTGTACAAGAGAAAGAAGAGCACTATGTTTTCTGTCAATATACCTGGTAAAATAATGGTTAATTAACAACTGGATGGGGGGCCCTATCAAATCTGTGATTTTTCTCCAGATTGTTTTCTCAGTTTTATTTTTCCTTGTTTTAGATAGTTTTTCACTCTCAAAATTACAATTGTTCATAGAGAAACAACTAAATTGGATGTTCTGAGTCCATATATATGGTTAAATTACGTTAGAAGATCGTTTTTTTTTGGAGGTCTGCAAGAAAACTAAAAGTGAGTGTAATTCCCCTTTAATTGTGCATCTGGCTCTTTAATTGTGCATTTAGCGAGTGAGGAATGTGCCAGTCTAGCTATGGTTCTGTACCGCTGCTGCTCATTTCATGGCAGAGTTATAGTTATTACTGTTTTTGTATTCTTTAGAGGGTGGATCAGCTTTAATATTGCAAATAGATTGTGGCTTGTATCATTGTAATTGTCTGCATCATTTACAATCCCCCATATATTATTTTAAATAATATATACAGTGTCTTACAAAAGTATTCACCCCCTTGGCCTTTTTCCTATTTTTTTGCATTACAACCTGTTATTTAAATTGATTTTTATGTGGATTTCGTGTAATGGACATACACAACATAGTCCAAATTGGTGAAGTGAAATGAAAAAAATGACTTGTTTCAAAAAATTTGAAGAAATAAACAACGGAAAAGTGGAGCGTGCATATGTATTCACCCCCTTTGCTATGAAGCCCCTAAATAAGATCTGGTGCAACCAATTACCTTCAGAAGTGATATAATTAGATAAATAAAGTGCAATCTAAGTGTCACATGATCTGTCACATGATCTCAGTATATATACACCTGTTCTGAAAGGCCCCAGAGTCTGCAACACCACTAAGCAAGGGGCACCACCAAGCAAGACCAAGGAGCTCTCCAAACAGGTCAGGGACAAAGTTGTGGAGAAGTACTGAGTACGGTTTATGCTGCAGTAGTTTATGTGTCGGGGGGCTTGGGTCAGTTTGTTATATCTGGAGTACTTCTCCTGTCTTATCCGGTGTCCTGTGTGAATTTAAGTATGCTCTCTCTAATTCTCTCTTTCTCTCTTTCTCTCGGAGGACTTGAGCCCTAGGACCATGCCTCAGGACTACCTGGCATGATGACTCCTTGCTGTCCCCAGTCCACCTGGCCGTGCTGCTGCTCCAGTTTCAACTGTTCTGCCTGAGGCTATGGAATCCTGACCTGTTCACCGGACGTGCTACCTGTCCCAGACTTGCTGTTTTCAACTCTCTAGAGACAGCAGGAGTGGTAGAGATACTCTTAATGATCGGCTATGAAAAGCCAACTGACATTTACTCCTGAGGTGCTGACTTGCTGCACCCTCGACAACTACTGTGATTATTATTATTTGACCATGCTGGTCATTTATGAACATTTGAACATCTTGGCCATGTTCTGTTATAATCTCCACCTGGCCACCCCTCATAGCCTGGTTCCTCTCTAGGATTCTTCCTAGGTTTTGGCCTTTCTAGGGAGTCTTTCCTAGCCACCGTGCTTCTACACCTGCATTGCTTGTTGTTTGGGGTTTCAGGCTGGGTTTCTGTACAGCACTTTGAGATATCAGCGGATGTACAAAGGGCTATATAAATACATTTGATTTGATTTGGTTGGAATATAAAAAAATATCAGAAACTTTGAACATCCCACAGAGCACCATTAAATCATTTTTTTTTCAAATGGAAAGAATATGGCACCACAACAAACCTGTCAAGAGAGGGCCTCCCACAAAGCCCACAGACCAGGCAAGGAGGGCATTAATCAGAGAGGCAACAAAGAGACCTGAAGGAGCTGCAAAGCTCCACAGCGGAGATTGGAGTATCTGTCCATAGGACCACTTTAAGCCGTACACTCCACAGAGCTGGGCTTTACAGAAGACTGGCCAGAAAAAAAGCCATTGCTTATTAAAGAAAAAAATAAGCAAACACATTTGGTGTACGCCAAAAGGCATGTGGGAGACTCTCCAAACACATGGAACAAGGTACTCTTGTCAGATGAGACTAACATTGAGCTTTTTGGCCAAAAAGGAAAATGCTATGTCTGGCTCAAACCCAACACCTCTCATCACCCCCCGAGATTACCAAACCCACAGTGAAGCATGGTGGTGGCAGCATCATGCTGTGGGGATGTTTTTCCTCAGCAGGGACAGGGAAACTGGTCAGAATTGAAGGGATGGATGGTGTTAAATACAGGGAAATTCTTGAGGGAAACCTGTTTCAGTCTTCCAGAGATTTGAGGCTGGGACGAAGGTTCACCTTCCAGCAGGACAATGACCCTAATTATACTGCTAAAGCATCACTTGAGTGGTTTAAGGGGAAACATTTACATATCTTGGAATGGCCTAGTCAAAGCCCAGACCTCAATCCAATTGAGAATCTGTGGTATGACTTAAAAATTGCTGTACACCAGCGGAACCCATCCAACATGAAGGAGCTGGAGCAGTTGTGCCTTGAAGAATGGGCAAAAAATCCCAGTGGCTAGATGTGCCAAGCTTATAGAGACATACCCCAAGAGACTTGCAGGTGTAATTGCTGCAAAAGGTGTCTCTACAAAGTATTGACTTTGGGGGGATGAATAGTTATGCACGCTCAAGTTTTCAGTTTTTTTGGTCTTATTTCTTGTCTGTTTCACAATAAAAAATATTTTGCATCTTCAAAGTAGTAGGCATGTTGTGTAAATCAAATGATACAACCTCTCCAAAAATCTATTTTAATTCCAGGTTGTAAGGCAACAAAATAGGAAAAATGCCAAGGGGGGGAATACTTTCGCAAGCCAATGTAATTGAAATCATTTTCATGGAAAAGTTTTCAAATAACAAATAATAGATACAAATGATATACTTACTCATGATATACTTCTGCCAGGTAAGCATACTTTGTAATTAACATTTAATTGAGAAGGTTTTGGGGAAAGTATTTCTGTCAACCCACAAGACGGTTACCACATCAACTGGCTACACACGAAGAGATAGACACAAACGTGTGCACCACACACAGACAGACAGGTGAAATATTGCTGGAAATTAATTGGCAGATAGTGTTAGGTTTGGCTTTTTAAGACAATAGTGGCTAACCAGTGGTGGGATAATGTCAATGTTGAGCAATGTTGTTCATTGACTAGCACCATTCATTCTTGCTGTCAATAACAACTGTATCCACTTGCGATTAGGAGAGAGTGAGGTGATTACCATCTAAGAGCCAACATCTTTTTTTGCGGCAGTGCTGCCTGCCAGCAGTAATCATCTCTGATTGATTGAGAGATTCAAGGAGCTATCATCGTGAAGTAACATAATAGATGCAAAGCATTGAATATTTACATTCATGCACTTCTAAGTTCATTTTGTAACTTTGCCCAGAAACATTTAACTGCAGATCACTCCCACATCATATGGAGGAATGTGTCTACCTGATTTAGGGGACACAGTGAACAGTTGGGAGCCCAGATTAGTTTATTTATAGATAAAGAAGTCTTTGAAGGAAGGAAGGCATTACATTCCCAGTCTCTCTCTCTCACCTGGTCCATAGGCCTTGGCCTTCTTGGGGTGCAGAGTCTTGGAGCGCAGCGGGGCACCAGGCTTCAGCTTGGACTTGGGAAACTGGGACAGGTAGGTCATCACCGAGTGCTCGTCCACATTGGGATCCACTATTTCCTCAGGGGCTATCACCTACAGAGAGGGAGAAGACAATAGACAGTGCACAGGGTCAAAGGTTATCATCACTTCCTGTTTCTCTATGGATATACTCACAAGATATAAGATACATGTCTCTAACATTGTGAGTCGTTGTCCACAAAGCGGCACGGCGTCGTGTCTAGCTCCTGCCTATCCTTTCCTTGAATTGGTGGATACATCTTATTATTGAAATCCTTTTTTGAATATTAGACGAGGGTTGTTGACTTCAACCGCCTGTATTCAATGGAGAAAGAAGCTATGCTTCTAGCCGCATTCCATGAATATGCATAGCAATCTCGAGACAACTCCGATATCAAGTGTTGTTTCTCAAAGTTGAAGTAATGTCATGTTTCCTACTTATATTAGTACACTCGAAACAACTTAAGAATTACAAAACTGCTATTTGATCAGACAAACCTAATGTAGCAAATAATCCATAAATGTATTTGTTGACCAAATTTTACACTCTCTCATTGACCTCCATACAAAAACTCCTTGATTGGTGGGCGAAACAACAACAAAACGCCTCCTGCTGGAGGGAGACAGATTTTCCACCGAGTTGGGCCTCTCTCTTCCTCTTCCTCTCCATACACAATCAACGCCTGATTTAATAAGAAGAGGGGACAGGAAGAGGCGCAGCACACACAGGAGTCAAAGGTTATCACTTCCTGTTTCTCCTAACATACAATCAGAGCATGATTTAATAACGTTTTAATAAATATTGTATTAAGAACTACTAATCCGAGGATAAAGAACTTACTTCAAATGAATTCAAAGAAAGACATGAAATAGACATAGAGCCTGTAAAGTTGATGTAAAACAACAGGCTGGTGAAAAGACCGAGAAAACCAGGGCAGTGGAATCAAAAGCAGCAACTTTTGATGGAATGAAAGGCTAATTGTATTGTCCAACATCACAATGTGTTTTCCTTATGATCGCAGTGGAAAGAGGGTGGTGGAGAGGGGGAATAGAAAAGTGAGAAATGCCACCAGGAAATCACGTTGGAGTAGTTTAATGTTTTATTGAGAAAGAAAGTTCCCCTACGTGGAGTTAGAGTGAGCTACAGGAGTGAGGTACGAGTAGAGAGAAAGGGGGAAAGGAGAAAAGAGAGAGCAGAGGGAGAGGGGGGAGGAGAAAGCAGAGGGAGAAGGGGAAGGAGAGAGCAGGACAATGAGAGACATAGAACAAGTGAAGATAAGAGATGGAAGTGATATAGAGAAAGAAAGAGGGGGAAGGGGGAGATGTAAGGAAAAATAAAAAAAATATTAGAGAGAGAGAGAGATAGATGAGCTCCTACATTTTTCAGCATGTTCTAAAGCATGTTCTTTAAAAAAAAGATCGATTTAGAGTTAGATAAACTTGGAGTTTTTTGTCAGGAACATATACAGGATGCTACCCTCTACAACATAACCTTCACTCCAAATCAAAACTCAGAAGCTTTAGAAGCTGACTCCCGCTGTTAAGAGGTAATTAAAATACAGTTCCCTGTGTCTAAAGAATGATAAAGCAAGAAAAGATCACAAAATGAACCTCCTTATGGAAAATCAAGAGACACTTTTTGCTGACTATTATAAAAATGGGAATATCAGCAACATCATCTTCCACACAAACCACCCCTTGGCATGGCACAGTGATATATTAACACACTACCCCTCTGTTAAGGGTTATATAAATCTCTTTAAGTGGAACAGTATTGGTACAGGGCAACCCCAAACAGTTTCAGCTGGACTTTCACCTAATCAAAGAATTAGCCCAGCAGGAGAAGCTATCCCTTGAGAAAGGGATAGCCACCCCGAGCGGGTCAGACCAGACCTCTTCATTATATAACCCTACAGACAAGCAAGCCCAAGCAGAAAGTCAACCTCCCAGCACAGAGTACTACTCTCTCATTGAAATGAAGGATACATTTATCCAGCTGGAGGTAAGGCAGGTGGAGCTGGAACAACAGGTGATTACACTCCAGTCAGCACAGACCCAGACAACAGTCCAGAACAACAACACTCAACTAACTAGACCCGGAGAGCTGGAGGTGGAGAGAGACATATCTGCACTCTGGACTGTGGTGAGACAACTTCAACAATATAAAAAGCAAGAGCTGGAGAAGAACAGAGCACTAGTGGAGAGGATCAGACTACTGGAAGAGAGTTTGAGGGGGATGGCGTGTGACAGAGAACAACCCACTAGTGAGGTGGCCACCCCCGCTGAGAAGCCGGCAGAGCAGCCCACCTCATCTCCCGACAAAAGTCTCGATACCACAGCAGAACAGTTCACACCAGACCCTGACCATAGCATCGACATCACAGCAGAACAGACAAATGAAGAATCCCAAGCCCAGTGGATCTCACCCCCCCCTGAGCCCCCCCTGTCAGCCTCCCTGATAGCCCTCCTGACAACACCCCCACATCGACTGAGGATGGTGTGATCATAACAACATACAGGAACACATGTCCTTCTGTTCACCTGACTTAGAATTCCTCACAATCAAATGCTGACCACATTATCTACCAAGGGAATTCTCTTCGATTATAATCACAGCTGCATATATTCCCCCCCAAGCAGACACATCGATGGCCATGAACGAACTTCATTTGACTCTATGTAAACTGGAAACCACATATCCCGAGGCTGCATTCATTGTTGCTGGGGATTTTAACAAGACTAATCTGAAAACAAGACTCCCTAAAATCTATCAGCATATCGATTGTGCAGCTAGGCTGGTAAAACCCTGGATCATTGTTATTCTAACATCCGCAACGCATATAAGGCCCTCCCCCGCCCTCCTTTCGGAAAAGCTGACCACGACTCCATTTTGTTTCTCCCTGCCTATAGACAGAAACTTAAACAGGAAGCTCCGGCGCTCAGGTCTGTTCAACGCTGGTCTGACCAATCTGATTCCACGCTTCAAGATTGCTTCAATCACGTGGACTGGGAAAGGTTCCACATTGCGTCATGCAACAACATTGATGCATACGCTGATTCGGTGAGCGAGTTTATTAGCAAGTGCATCGGTGATATTGTACCCACAGCGTTTATTGAAACACGACCCCAACCAAAAACCGTGGATTGATGGCAGCATTCGAGCGAAACTGTTTTTAATCAGGGCAAGGTGACCGGAAACATGACCGAATACAAACATTGTAGCTATTCCCTCCGCAAGGTAATCAAATAAGCTAAGCGTCAGTATAGAGACAAAGTAGAGTTGCAATTCAACGGCTCAGACACGAGAGGTATGTGGCAGGGTCTACAGTCAATCACGGATTACAAAAAGAAAACCAGCCCCGTCGCGGACCAGGATGTCTTGCTCCCAGACAGACTAAAAAACTTCTTTGCTCACTTTGAGGACAATGCAGTGCCACTGACACGGTCCACTACCAAAACCTGCGGACTCTCCTTCACTGCAGCCGACCTGAGTAAAACATTTAAACGCGTTAACCCTCGCAAGGCGGCAGGCCCAGACGGCATCCCCAGCTGCGTCCTCAGAGCATGCGCAGACCAGCTGGCTGGTGTGTTTACGGACATATTCAATCAATCCTTATCCCAGTCTGCTGTTCCCACATGCTTCAAGAGGACCACCATTGTTCCTGTTCCCAAGAAAACTAAGGCAACTGAGCTAAACGACGACCGCCCCCCGTAGCACTCACTCCCGTCATCATGTCAAGGACCATATCACCTCCACTCTACCTGACAACCTTGACCCAGTCCAATTTGCTTACCGGCCCAAAAGGTTCACAGACGACACAATCGCAACCACACTGCACACTGCCCTAACCCATCTGAACAAGAGGAATACCTATGTGAGAATGTTGTTCATCGACAGCTCAGCATTTAATAACATAGTACCCATAGACACTGGGTCTCGACCCCGCCCTGTGCAACTGGGTACTGGACTTCCTGACGGACCGCCCCCAGGAGGTGAGGGGAGGTAACAACATCTCCATACCGCTGATCCTCAACACTGAGGCCCCACAAGGGTGTGTTCTCAGACCTCTCATGTACTCCCTGTTCACCCACGACTGTGTGGCCATGCACGCCTCCAACTCAATCATCAAGTTTGCAGACGCCACTACAGTGGTAGGCTTGATTACCAACAACGACGAGACGGCCTACAGGGAGGAGGTGAGGGCCATCGGAGTGTGGTGTCACGAAAATAACCTCACACTCAATGTCAACAAAACAAAGGAGATGATCGTGGACTTCAGGAAACAGCAGAGGGAGCACCCCCCTATCCACATCGACGGGACAGTAGTGGAGAGGGTAGTAAGTTTTAAGTTCCTCGGCGTACACATCACGGACAAACTGAATTGGTCCACCCACACAGACAGCGTGGTGAAGAAGGCGCATTAGCGCCTTTTCAACCTCAGGAGGCTGAAGAAATTTGGCTTGTCACCAAGAGCACTCACAAACTTTTACAGATGCACAATCGAATCGGGCTGTATCACCGCCTGGTACCGCAAATGGCTTTCCAGAGGGTAGTGAGGTCTGCATAATGCATCACCGGGGGAAAACTACCTGCCCTCCAGGACACCTACACCACCCGATGTCACGGGAAGGCCATAAAGATCATCAAGGACAACAACCACCCGAGCCACTGCCTGTTCACCCCGTTATCATCCAGAAGGCGAGGTCAGTACAGGTGCATCAAAGCAGGTACCGAGAGACTGAAAAACAGCTTCTATCTCAAGGCCACCAGACTGTTAAACAGTCACCACTAACATTGAGTGGGTGCTGCCAACATACTGACTCAACTCCAGCCACTTTAATAATGTAAAAATTGATGTTATAAATGTATCACTATCCACTTTAAACAATGCCACTTCGTATAATGTTTACATACCCTACATTACTCATCTCATATGTATATACTATACTCGATACCATCTACTGCATCTTGCCTATGCCGTTCTGTACCATCACTCATTCATATATTTTTATGTACATATTCTTTCATTCCTTTACACTGTGTGTATAAGGTAGTTGTTGTGGAATTCTTAGGTTACTCGTTGGATATTACTGCATTGTCAGAACTAGAAGCACAAGCATTTCATCACTCGCATTTTAACATCTGCTAACCATGTGTATGTGACAAATAAAATGTTTGTTTATTTTATTTTATTTGATATACACAAGACACAGATTGTCCTTATGGACTGAAATGGGAAATATATAAAATAAGAAAAAAAACATTTTCCCAAACAGTGTGTCTAAACTCTGGAGTCCAAACACCAAGCGCGCCCTAGACCTTCTGTCTGAGGACCCACTAGGTTCACCTAGCCACATAATACACACAGGCACAAACAACCTGCGAACACAGCAGGAAAGGGCGGCCACAGCACTGAAGGGAGTGATTGAAAAAGCTTCTACTACTTTCCCCAATGCACAAGTGGTTATCTCCACTCTGCTACCACGAAAAGACTTCCACCTTGCTACCATACAGCGGGTAAACGCAAGAATTTCCCGTGACTGTGCCTCAAAACCAAATGTTTTCCTGGCCCACAACCCTGGACTTGAACAGCCTCTATGACCAGGTCCACCTATACAAGGCAGCAGAGCCCACCTTTGCCTGGACTCAAAAGGATATCGCTCTCAAACACAGCCCCAACATTTCACACAGGAGCAACAGATCAATAGACACTCCGACCAGACCAGGGAGACACTCTCCCAGACCTGCGGAACCCCCCCCCCCCCCGGCCCTACACATAGAGGTCCAACAATGAGAGGACCTACATCCAGACAACAACAACACAAGCCACATACACACCCCCACCAATCAACACCCCCCCCCCCAAAGTCAACCATAACCACACCCATTTAGGCCCCCTCAGATCAGACTCCTGCAGCTCTGTCGCATGCTGGGTATGTACATAGTCAATGGTAGGCTTCGAGGGGACTACTATGGTAGGTACACCTATAGCTCTTCTCTTGGCAGTAGTACTGTAGACTACTTTGTCACTCACCTCAACCCAGAGTCTCTCAGAGCGTTCAGTCAGCCCACTGACACCCCTGTCAGACCACAGCAAAATCACAGTCTACTTGAATAGAGCAATGCTCAATCATGAGAAATCAAAGCCAAAGGAACTGAGTAATATTAAGAAATGCTATAGATGGAAGGACTGTAGTGTGGAAACCTAAAAACAATTAGGCCACAACAAATGCAATCCCTTTTAGATAACTTCCTGGACAAAATGTTCCACTGTAATAGTGAAGGGGTCACTTGGTAGTAGAAAATCTTAACATTATATTTGACCTCTCAGCTTCCCTATCAAATCTAATAATCTCAAATAGAAAACCAAAGAAAATGAACAACAATGACAAATGGTTTAATGAAGAATGCAAAAATCTAAGAAAGAAATTGAGAAACCTGTCCAACCAAAAACATAGAGACCCGGAAAGTCTACACCTTCACTATGGTGAATCACTAAAGCAATACAGAAATACACTATGGAAAACGAAGGAACAGCAAGTCAGAAAAAAGCTCAATGTAATTGAAGAATCCATAGACTCTAACCACTTGGGAAAACACTAAACAAACAACACAAATAATTACCTATCCAAAATGGAGATGTATGGGTAAACCACTTCTCCAATCTTTTTGGCTCTATAACAAAGAACAAACAGCAAAAACATATACATGATCAAATACAAATCTTAGAATCAACTATTAAAGACTACAAGAACCCACTGGACTCCAATTACCTTGAATGAACTACAGGACAAAACATGTTTTGATGGTATCCTCAAAGAAATAATCAAATATACAAGAAATTGCAATTGGCTATAATAAAACTCTTTAACATCATCCTTAGCTCTGACATCTTCCCCAATTTTTGGATCCAAGGAATGACCACCCCATTCCACAAAAATTTGACCCCAATAACTACCGTGGGATATGCGTCAACAGCAATCTTGGGAAAATCCTCTGCATTATCATTAACAGCAGACTCATACATTTCCTCAGTGAAAACAATGTACTGAGCAAATGTCAAATTGGCTTTTTACCAAATTATCGTACGACAGACCACGTATTCATCCTGCACACCCTAATTGACAAGAAAAAAACCCAAAGCAAAGGCAGTCTTCTCATGCTTTGTTGATTTCAAAAAAGCTTTCGACTCGATTTGGCATGAGGGTCTGCTATACAAATTGATGGAAAGTGGTGTAGGGGAAAAACATACGACACTATTTAATCCATGTACACAAACAACAAGTGTGCGGTTAAAATAGGCAAAAAACTGACCAATTTCCCCCCACAGGGCCGTGGGGTGAGACAGGGATGCAGCTTAAGCACCACCATTCTTCAACATATATATCAACGAATTGGCGAGGGCACTAGAACAGTCTGCAGCACCCGGCCTCACCCTACTAGAATCTGAAGTCAAATGTCTGCTGTTTGCTGATGATCTGGTGCTTCTGTCACTAACACAAGGAGGGCCTACAGCAACACCTAGATCTTCTGCACAGATTCTGCCAGACCTGGGCCCTGACAGTAAATCTCAGTAAGACGAAAATAATGGTGTTCCAAAAATGGTCCGGTCTCCAGGACCAGAAATACAAATTCCATCTAGACACCGTTGCCCTAGAGCACACAAAAAACTTGACATACCTTGGCCTAAACATCAGCGCCACAGGGCTGTGAACGATCTGAGAGACAAGACAAGAATGGCATTCTATGCCATCAAAAGGAACATAAAACTCAACACACCAATTAGGATCTGGCAAAAAATACTTGAATCAGTTATGGAACCCATTGCCCTTTATGGTTGTGAGGTCTGGGGTCCGCTCACCAACCAAGAATTCACAAAATGGGACAAACACCAAATTGAGACTCTGCATGCAGAATTCTGCTAAAATATTCTCCATGTACGATGTAGAACACCAAATAATGCATGCAGAGCAGAATTAGGCCGATACCCGCAAATTAGCAAAATCCAGAAAAGAGTTGTTAAATTCTACAACCACCTAATAGAGAGAGAGAGAGAGAGAGAGAGAGAGAGAGAGAGAGATGTAAAGTTCTGTAGCAGCTGTTAGGCACATGAAATGTCTGTGTTTAAACAGCCCTTTGGATAATGGAATCCATAATTATACACAACCACCACTTGGGGACTTACAGGTGGAAACACACTCACGTTCACATACTCTCGCACACACATGCTAATTTACAACCTATAGACCCATAGGGTGTGTGGCTCTGAGAGGAAACAGGTTGTTCATGCTAAAGAGGTGCCACTGCTTCAGGCGTACATACCTGTACAATCATATATACATACATTCACAGACTCTTACTATAGGTATTCTACTCCCAGTGTATAATGCTGAAATCGTACTGACATTTTCAAGAGCTCTTAAACCATGCCCCATGGTCAGAAGAAGAAATGAGTTTGGCCAAATGAAGCCAGTCAAAACGACTTCAAGACTTTCCCAACCTTGTTAAACTGTCTGTCAACAAGTTCTCTGTTTTCAGACTGGGAATGTTGATCTGAACCAGCTTGCATCATGCTGCACTTCCCATTGTGACACAATGACCAATTTTCTCCCTTTCTAATAGTCTCGCTTTCTCTTTATAGTCATCCATGTGGATCCCTCTATCTCTCTCAATTCAATTAAATTCAAGGGGCATTATGGGCATGGGAAACATTGCCAAAGCAGGTGAGGTAGATAATATACACAAGAGAAATGAGCAGTAAACATCACACATACAGAAGTTTCAAAAGAATAAAGACATTACAAATGTCAAATTATGTATGTACAGTGTTGTAACGATGTGCAAATGTTTAAAGTACACAGGGGAAAATAAATAAGCATAATTATGGGTTGTATTTACAATGGTGTTTGTTCTTCACTGGTTGACCTTTTCTTGTGGCAACAGGTCACAAATCTTGCTGCTGTGATGGCACACTGTGGAATTTCACCCAGTAGATATGGGAGTTTATCAAAATCGGGTTTGTTTTCGAATTCTTTGTGGATCTGTGTAATCTGAGGGAAATATGCGTCTCTAATATGGTCATACATTGGGCAGGAGGTTAGGAAGTGCAGCTCAGTTTCCACCTCATTTTGTGGGCAGTGTACACCTAGCCTGTCTTCTCTTGGGAGCCAGGTCTGCCTACGGCTGCCTTTCTCAATTGCAAGGCTATGCTCACGGAGTCTGTACATAGTCTAAGCTTTCTTTAAGTTTGGGTCAGTCACAGTGGTCAGGTATTCTGCCACTGTGTACTCTCTGTTTAGAGCCAAATAGCATTCTAGTTTGCTCTGTTTTTTTGTTAATTCTTTCCAATGTGTCAAGTAATTATATTTTTGTTTTCTCATGATTTGGTTGGGTCTAATTGTATTACTGTCCTGGGGCTCTGTGGGGTCTGTTTGTGAACAGAGCCCCAGGCCCAGCTTGCTTTGGGGACTCTTCTCCAGGTTCATCTCTCTGTAGGTGATGGCTTTGTTATGGAAGGTTTGGGAATCACTTCCTTTTAGGTGGTTGTAGAATTTAACGGCTCTTTTCTGGATTTTGATCATTAGTGGGTATCGGCCTAATTCTGCTCTGCATGCATTATTTGGTGTTCTACATTGTACACGGAGGATATTTTTTCAGAATTCTGCATGCAGAGTCTCAATTTGGTGTTTGTCCCATTTTGTGAAATCTTGGATGGTGAGCAGACCCCAGACCTCACAACCATAAAGGGCAATGGGTTCTATGACTGATTCAAGTATTTTTAGCCAGATCCTAATTGGTAAGTCGAATTTGATGTTCCTTTTGAAGGCATCGAAGGCCCTTCCTGCCTTGTCTCTCAGATCGTTCACAGCTTTGTGGAAGTTACCTGTGGCGCTGATGTTTAGGCCAAGGTATGTATGTTTTTTGTGTGCTCTAGGGCAACGGTGTCTAGATGGAATTTGTATTTGTGGTCCTGGCGATTGGACCTTTTTTGGAACACCATTATTTTCGTCTTACTGAGATTTACTGTCAGGGCCCAGGTCTGGCAGAATCTGTGCAGAAGATCTAGGTGTTGCTGTAGGCCCTCCTTGGTTGGTGACAGAAGCACCAGATCATCAGCAAACAGCAGACATTTGACTTCAGATTCTAGTAGGGTGAGGCCGGGTGAATACATGGTCTGTTGTACGGTAATTTGGTAAAAAGCCCATTTGACATTTGCTCAGTACATTGTTTTCACTGAGGAAATGTACGAGTCTGCTGTTAATGATAATGCAGAGGATTTTCCCAAGGTTGCTGATGACGCATATCTCTCTCTCTCTCTCTGAGGGGTGTCAGAAGGTATTCTAGCTATATTTAACCCTTGGCTGTAGGGCCAGGGGGTGAGCCTGAAAATAGACCAGCCATTATTTAGCATGGCCACTCACTAGGTTAACCACTATGCTATTCTCTGTGTGTTCCTCGACTGAGACAGGATCAGTGGTGTCTTGGGAATCCCAATGTTTAAGGTTAGACAGGGGTAACAAGAGCTGACCCTGGTGCAGATGTTCAAGATGTAAACACATCCCACGACCTTGTCACTCCCACCATGTGACCCGTGCTCAAAGCATGCTGAGATTTCCCCCATACAGTGATGGTCTGGACCCTCCCATATAAGCTCAAATACAACATACACATACACAAACACGTGCACACACACACACACACACACACACACTCCCTCCTCTATACACATGCATATACTTATTAACTTCTTATGGCTGCAGGGGCAGTATTGAGTAGCTTGGATGAAAAGGTGCCCATTGTAAACGGCCAGCTCCTCAGTCTCAGTTGCTAATATATGCATATTATTATTAGTATTTGGATAGAAAACACTCTAAAGTTTCTAAAACTATCAAAATATTGTCTGTGAGTATAACAGAACTGATATTGCAGGCGAAACCCTGAGGCAAATCAAACCAGGAAGTGGCTTCTATTTTGAAAACTCCATGTTCCATAGCCTCCCTTTGCTTGATTTAAAGGGATATCAACCAGATTCCTTTTCCTATCGCTTCCTCAAGGTGTCAACAGTCTTCAGACTGTAACGGATCGCGTCCTCCTCTTCTGAGGAGGAGTAGCGAGAAGGATCGGAGGACCAATGTGCAGCGTGGTAAGTGTCCATAATGTTCAATCAAACACAACAGAACACTGGAACAAAACAATAAATGTGAATAAACGAAACAGTCCCGTGTGGTAACAAACACTGACACGGAAGACAAACGCCCACAACTCAAAAGTGAAACCAGGCTACCTAAGTATGAGTCTCAATCAGGGACAACGATTGACAGCTGCCTCTGATTGAGAACCATACTAGGCGGAACACAGAAATCCCAAATTATAGGAAAACAAACATAGACAACCCACCCAACTCACGCCCTGACCATACTAAAACAAAGACATAACAAAGGAACTAAGGTCAGAATGTGACACAGACATAGTTTCAGGCATTGATTTTGAAAAATGAGCCAGAAAGATAACATCGCGTCAAGTGGTCGCAT
The DNA here is from genome assembly GCF_013265735.2 of Oncorhynchus mykiss. Lineage (NCBI taxonomy): Eukaryota > Metazoa > Chordata > Actinopteri > Salmoniformes > Salmonidae > Oncorhynchus > Oncorhynchus mykiss. Next base: position 26,563,717 of record NC_048585.1, on the reverse strand, counting down.
GAGTTTTGCTCACGCAACAGAGTTTGGACAGACATTGCTTTTCCCTCTCCTACTGATAAAGACATTTGCGGTTGATATATTCATGCGGTTGATATATTCATTGATTATATATTTTAAAAACAACCTGAGGATTGATTATAAAAAATGTTTGACATGTTTCTGTGGACATTACGGAAACTATTTGGAATTTGTCTGCGTTGTCGTGACCGCCCTTTCCTGTGGATTTCTGAACATAACGCGCCAAACAAACCGAGGTATTTTGGATGTAAAAATAATCTTTATGGAACAAAAGGAACATTTATTGTGTAACTGGGAGTCCCGTGAGTGAAAACATCCGAAGATCATCAAAGGTAAACTATTAATTTGATTGCTTTTCTGATTTTCGTGACCAAGCTACTTGATGCTAAGTGTACATAATGTTTTGTCGAGCGATCGATAAACTTACACAAACGCTTGGATTGCTTTCACTGTAAAGTATATTTTCAAAATCTGACACGACAGGTGGATTAACAAAAGGCTAACCTGTGTTTTCCTATATTGCACTTGTGATTTCATGAATATAAATATATTTTGTAATATTCATAGAATGTGGCGCTATGCAATTCAGCGGTTGTTGATGACAATTATCCCGTTAACGGGATTGCAGCCATAACAAGTTTAAGAACAGCCTGAAAAATAGCAAGGTCCGTCATGGTCTCACCAATCCTTCTAATCCCTAATATTTATGTCGCCATATATCTGCTTTCTCTCTCCTCGGCTCATTTCTCTATGAACAGTTGCAAGTTCCCTTGGTCTGCATTAAAATCATTGACTAAGGAGCAGAAGGTTGTTTCAGCCAATTAATACACTGAAGGAAGTGATTATTGGCACGATAAAACACAGGTTGACCCTGGACAAGTGGACAAAACCACTAAGCGTGCACACACACACACACACACACACACACACAGGGAATATAGAGTTTCTGTTCATGTTTTCTACCTTGGAATCTAGAAGTGCTATAGACTAGTGTGTGGCTGGGGAAACAGTTTGTGGTTTCATATGAACACGCTCCAGTGGTCCTGGTTGTGGCATTGGCTAACCCACCCTCGCCTCTTCAGAATCCAGCCTAACCTGATGCCAGCCTGGCCTCTCCTCTCTCCAAGACCCAGCCCAGTACAGCAGCATGCCAATGTACCTCCACAACCACATACTGAAGTAATTAGCCAAACACAATCCCACATACACTTATCCACATTAGCCTATGTGGCTGTGGACTGTCACCTGGGACACACCCACCAACTCCAACTCACTCACTCAAAGAACAGATTGATCATACAGGCTTATGACAAGTCTTACAGTGCATTTATAAACACATCATAATACATTTTACCCATCTTTAAGCGTAAAGTGTTATCAAAGATTGCCCTGCTGTTTACCACTGAAGCCAGTATGCCACCAAGTATGTGGATATGAGTTTAACTAGACGAGTTGAACAAGTACGAATGAGTTCAGGTTTTGTGAACTAAACCAGGTGAGACCAGGAGTGATGGTGAGTATAGGTGGTGTGGTGATGTTACCTGGGGCACTCCGAGCCAGTCGTCAGCCTGCTGCATGGCCTCCCTGGCATTCTCCACAGGCTGGCTAGGATCCCACGTCTCCCAGTCAGGACACAGGCCTACATGACAGGGAGGGAGGGAGAGGGGAGAGAGGGAGCATTTAGTCATGGGACCACAGTACACAGAGAATCAACATAGGTCCACCCACTACGATTCGCTATAATCATGACAACAACTGCCAAACCATGTTTACCCGCAATACTTTGCCTCTACAGTAGAGACAAGGAAGAGTGAACTGGTAAATTCTTAGAGAGCGGTGAGTTACTTTTTTCCTGATGTCCGACTGTGGGTCACTTTGAACAAAGCTGACATACACACACACACACACACACACACACAATTCATTTAATTGGATTATCAGGGAGTGGCGTGAGGATGAGAGATGTAGGAAGCCTCAGACGACACACAAACACTACACAGTTCTCACTACACATGTCATCACTACACAGTTCTCTATCCACCAACCTGGTCTCAGCATTTTGTATTATTCTGTACGTAAATCCGAGACACTAGATTTAGTATATGTTACGTTTCATATGGTATGTATTAATTTGTTGATGTCCATCATCCATTTTGTATGATATGTTACGAATAACAATTCCTATGATATGTTACGAATAACAATTCCTATGATATGTTACGAATTTGAAAAACGTACAACATGTTACAAATTTCCAAAACAAACAACATGTTAGCTAGGTGGCTAATGCTAACAATCGCTAGCTGGCTAACATTAGCAAGTTTAGGGGTTAGGATTAAGGTTAGGGTTAAGGGAAGGGTTAGCTAAAAGGTTTAAGGGTTAGGGGAAGGGTTAGCCAACATGCTAAGTAGTTGCAAAGTAGCTAAAAAGAAGTAAGAAGCTGAAAAGTTGCTAAAATGCTAAAGTTGTCCGTGATGAGATTTGAACACGCAACCTTTGTGTTGCTAAACATTCGCATTGTATGCCCACCCATCCACCAAAACCAAGCACCCTCCTTTTATTTTTTGTCTTATGTAACCTTCTGTCTTATATAACCATACCAAATGTAACATATAGCATAATACTAATTTGCGTGTCCCGGATTTGCATGTACTATGTTATGTCTAGTCTCGTCTATGAGTCCAGGCTGTATCCACAGACTGTGGAACTGGAGAGCGGGAGCACTACTCAATGTGACAGAGTGGTTTGGTGTTTTTTACTGCTGTTTCTCCCACCTCACTAAACGGCAATACATTTTCCACAAGTCTCATTAGCTGTCATGGATGTCTCTATTGCAATTCCATCCAGAATGTTCTCAGCTCAGGGTGACTTCCTTGCGCAAACCTCACTACTGCCAGGAGCGGTATGAAAACAGAGGCGTGAGGCAAAAGGATACTAAACAAATACATGGCAGAGAGTGAGTGTGTGAGGGGGCTCTCGGGGGAATTTGAAAAACGAACAGGAGAGGAACATAAACCCCTAAAGCATTCTCCCACACTGCTAAAAAGCTGTACCTGACCCTCATATTTGTTTGTGTTCCATAAACAAACACAAGCCACGAGAAAACCTTTCCTTAATTTACTTCTACGGACAATACACTTAACTTTCACTGTTTTACTGTCCACCCTTACTTCTAACGAGAGGCCTCTGCCCTGTTCCTTTTGTTCCTTAACAACATACATGAGCACACACACACACACACACACACACAAACACAATCATGTGTTCGGCAGGAAATGTGGTGTGCTACATGTGTTTTCACTTATTGCGTTCCTCGCTGCTGTGTTCTCTACTCTGACGCTCACCATGCTGTTACAACAGCCAGAAACTCACTGCAGCCTGCAGCACACCCATGTTCAGCGCCTTGCGGGGAAGGGGTTTGGCTGAACCAGGGGAACTTGAGGTGTCAGGACCAATTAGTTACGCAATAGAGGATAGCAGGTCTGAGAGCAGTTTGAGTTTCACCCAAAACAGTTATTATATTTGACATTTACATTTTAGTAATTTAGCAGACGCTCTTATCCAGAGTGACTTACAGTTAGTGCATTCATTCATAGCTAGGTAGTACAAGCACATATCACAATCGCAGTAAGTACATTTATCCTCATTAAAGAAGTTATCAGCAAAGTCAATGCTAGTAGGAAAATAAACGTGCAATATTGTTTTTATGCTCCACTGTATGTTTCACATTTCATGCTTAATGGGTGAACGTTCCTGAATGTTCCATTTTGTGCTGATGAGAAGAGGGCCGCCTCTAGCGTTTTTGGGCACCCTAAGTGAGATTTGGTTTTGCCAGGGATGGAGAAAAAAAATGGCATTTTCAAAGCTAATTCCCTGTTTGCCATGAATTATGAGTGGCTAACAAAATCAATCGGGGCCCCATGGAGGTCAGGGCCCCTGAGTACGGGCCAAGTTGCAGCTCGTAGTCTGCATATAGGCAGAGGTGGTACTGCGAGAGAATGTGAGAGAATTGCACTTTGCCCTAACGCTACGTGTACTGTGAGAGTATAGCTTGTCCTGGATCTATCAGTGTAAATGTTTCAGTGAGAGCAGAGAGAAACAGAGCCCTGTATGGTCAAAGTCTAGAATATAACCTGTTACTTAGTCCTGCACTGTGTCAGAGACAGAGCTCTGTGTAAACACTGCTAATACAGACACCTAGACAATAAACACACACTTACTCTGAAAAACCAAAATGTGCACACACACGAACACACACACACTCACGATTAGGCACGTACACCATAAATTCACATGTAAAGTACAAACGCACACGCACCCACACACCCACTCTGTGACCCCGTTGCTCTGGGTAAGTGAATTAAACAGGTTCAGTATGTGGGAGAATGGAGTCGTTGTTTGTTTATTGTTCACCCACCTTAGCCCCCCTCCAACACACTTCTCAACTTCATGCCTGAGCAAACACTCTTTGTCAGGCACACAAACACACATAAACACACACTCAGAAGCATGCAAACACATGAAAACAAATAAAGCACGCACATTCACACATCGGCTTTCTCTCACATGCACACGCACACTCACACACCTACAAAATACAAAACACCTATACACACATACAGACACTCAGTAAACAAAAAGACAGCGCACCTCAGTTCTTTGCTTCATTTCTCTGGAGTAACTAACTCTGTGAACCTATTAATGCCATTCCACTCATCTGGTCTCACACCATTTGTACAAACACAGGATTAGTAGCTCTGTTGAACAAGATGTGTCTACTGACCCAAGGTCAGTCTGAGTTTGCCTTGGAACCATGTCTTAGAAAGCCGTACTGCCTGCCAGGAGCCTAGTCCAAGTTAGTAGAGGCCTTCACCGAGAGAGCCAAGCCTAGAGTTATGAAACCTTCCCCAGCGGGGATCACTCTATCTAGGGCAGTTGTCGGGCAAGTCCACCTGGCTAGGCCCTGACGACCCTGATCTCTAATTACCGGCTATGCACTATCTCTCTGTGGTTTGGGGATTCGAAATGTCTGTGTTTTTAGGTGCTCTATGGTAGTCCCTGCACCATAACCTCTACCCCCACCCCACAGAACATGCCATGCATACACGCACCAAAAATAAACATTCTCATTGTCATCAAATCAAAGTCTATTTGTCACATGTGCCGAATACAACCGGTGTAAACCTTACAGTGAAATGCTTACTTACGGGCAATAACAAACAGTGGGATATTTACCGTTTTTACAATCACAATTATTCACGGTGTTGTACGTTAAGAGATCCCCTTCTGCCCACCACTGTTTTAAACAGCTGTTAGTTGAGCATTTGTGGCCTTTCTGTTAGCTTGAATGAGTCTGGATATTCTCCTCTGACCTCTCTCATTAACAAGGTGTTTTTCCCACAGAACTGTCGCTCACTGAATGTGTTTTGTTTATCGCACCATTCTCTGTAAACTCTAGAGACTGTAGTGCATAAAAATCCCAGGAAGGCAGCTGTTTCTGAGATGCTGGAATCACCATGTGTGGCATCAACAATCATACCAGGGTACCCAGTCCAGAGCGTCCGGCTACAGTACCCAGTCCAGAGCGTCCGGCAACGGTCTATAGACTGGAACCTACCACGACAAGCCGCAGACCGGAACCTACCACAACGGGTCGCAGTCCGGAACCTACTAGTCCGGATCCGCCAGAGTCTCCCTCCAGTCCGGATCCACCAGAGTCTCCCTCCAATCCAGAGGTGCCACTCACTCCAGACTCGACCATCAGTCCAGTGGCGTCCTCTAGTCCATGGTCGGCGGTGAGGGTTCCCGCTCTGGAGACATTAAGTAAGGGTGAAGTGGAGTGGGGTCCATGTCCTGAGCCAGAACCGCCACCTCGGAGTCATACCCACCCACACCCTCCCATATAGGTTTAGGTGTGCGGCCGGGAGTCCACATCTTTTGGGGGGGGGGGGGTGTACTGTCACGCCCTGACCTTAGTATTCTTTGTTTTCTTTATTGTTTTGATTAGGTCAGGGTGTGACATGGGTGATGTATGTGTACTTTCTAGGGGTTTTGTAGGTTTATGGAGTCGTTTACTATCTAGGTGTTTATGTATGTCTATGGTTGCCTAGATTGGTTCTTAATTAGAGGCAGCTGTTTATCGTTGTCTCTAATTGGGAACCATATTTAGGCAGCCATCTTCTTTGGGTATTTCATGGGTTATTGTCTATGTCTAGTTGCCTGTGTCTGCACTAGTATTATTATAGCTTCACTTTTGTATAGTTTGTTAAGTGTTCTTCGTCTTCATTAAAAGTATGTATTCATCTTACACTGCGCCTTGGTCTCCTCCATTCGACGAACGTGACAGTCTGTAGTATTCTCTTTACTAGTCCTTTTACAGTAATGTACTTATGTGTTGTACCATAATGAAACATGTATCACATGTTTTGTACTACAATATTTAATGATTGAACGAGCAACTACACAGTGAAACTATCGGTATCTTGTGTGTGGGAGATCTAAATTAATGTTCCTATGGTATTTCGTGATAAATTTGTTATTTGAAACAATGATTCTGCAAGTGCAAGGTTTCTTTAAAGATATGAATGCACAATGCAATGTTTTGAACATTGGACAGCCTGTGTTACAAGTGATGACCGTTTTGAGTTTTGTGTCTAGAGTTTAGATAAATGACCACAAGGTTCTGAAATGAGTGCCAAAGGGATTGTAAAAAAAATTAAGTAAAAAATAGGTATTAGGTGAACAATAGATAAGTAAAGAAATAAATACAACTGTAAAAAGACAGTGGCTATATACAGTAGCAATGCTATATACATGCGCCGGTTAGTCGGGCTAATTGAGATAGTATGTACATGTAGGTATGGTTAAAGTGACTATGATATGATAAACAGAGAGTAGCAGTAGCGTAAAAGAGGGGTTGGTGGGTGGTGGGATGGGACACAATACATAGAGTCCGGGTAGCCATTTGATTACTTGTTCAAGAGTATTATGGCTTGGGGGTAAAAACTGTTGAGAAGCCATTTGGTCCTAAACTTGGCGCTCCGGTACCGCTTGCTATGCGGTAGAAGAGAGAACATTCTATGACTGGGGAGGCTGGGGTCTTTAACAATTTTTAGGGCTTTCCTCTGACACCGCCTGGTGTAGGTAGAGGTCCTGGATGGCAGGCAGCTTAGCCCAAGTGATGGACAGGGCTGTACACTCTGTAGTGCCTTGAGGTCAGAGGCCGAGTAGTTGCCTTACCAGGCAGTGATGCAACCATGATGTTGCAGCTGTAGAACCATTTGAGGATCTGAGGACCCATGCCAAAACATTTTAGTTTCCTGAGGGGGAATAGGTTTTGTCGTGCCCTCTTCATGACTGTCTTGGTGTGTTTGGACCATTCTAGTTTGTTGGTGATGTGGACACCAAGGAACTTGAAGCTCTCAACCTGCTCCACTACAGCCTCGTCAGAGAGGATGGGGGCGTGCTTGGTCCTCCTTTTCCTGTAGTCCACAATCATCTCCTTTGGCACCATCCGGCCAGGTCTCTGACCTCACTATAGGCTGTATCGTCATTGTCGGTGATCACGCCTACCACTGTTGTGTCAGCCGCAAACTTAAAGATGGTGTTGGAGTCGTGCCTGGCCACACAGTCGTGGGTGAACAGGGAGTACAGGAGGGGACCCCGTCAGGAAGTCCAGGATCCAGTTGCAGAGGGAGGTGTTTAGTTCCAGGGTACTTAGCTTAGTGATGAGCTTTGAGGGCACTATGGTGTTGAACGCTGAGCTGTAGTCAATGAATAGCATTCTCTCGTAGGTGTTCCTTTTGTCCAGGTGGGAAAAGGCAGTTGAGTGCAACAGAGACTGCATCATCTGTGGATCTGTTTGGACGGTATGCAAATTGGAGTGGGTCTAGGGTGTCTGGGATAATGGTGTTGATGTGAGCCATTACCAGACTTTCAAAACACTTCATGGCTACAGACGTGAGTGCTTACGGGTCTGTAGTCATCTAGGCAGGTTGCCTTAGTGTTCTTGGGCACAGGGACTATGATGGTCTGCTTGAAACATGTTGGTATTACAGACTCAGTCAGGGACATGTTGAAAATGTCAGTGAAGACACCTGCCAGTTGGTCAGCACATGCCCGGAGCACTCATCCTGGTAATCCGTATGGCCCCGCGGCCTTGTGAATGTTGACCTGTTTAAAGGTCTTTCTCACGTCGACTACGGAGAGCGTGATCACACAGTCGTCCAGATCAGCTGATGCTCTCATGCATGCTTCAGTGTTGCTTGCCTCGAGCATAAAAGTGATTTAGCTTGTCTGTTAGGCTTGTGTCACTGGGCAGCTCGCGGCTGTGCTTCCCTTTGTAGTCTGTAATACTTTGCAGGCCCAGCCACATAAGAAGAGTATCGGAACCGGTGTAGTACGATTTAATCTTAGCCCTGTACTGGTGCTTTGCCCGTTTGATGGTTGGTCGGAGGGCATAGCGGGATTTCTTATACGCTTCTGGGTTAGAGTCCCACACCTTGAAAGTGGCAGCTCTACCCTTTAGCTCAGTACGAATGTTGCCTGTAATCCATGGCTTCTGGTTGGGGTATGTATGTACGGTCACTGTGGGGACGACGTCCTCGATGCACTTATAAATAAAGCCAGTGACTGATGTGGTGTACTCCTCAATGCCATCAGAGGAATCCCGGAACATATTCCATTCTGTGCTAGTAAAACAGTCATGTAGTTTAGCATCTGCTTTATCTGACCACTTTTTTTATAGACCAAGTCACTGGTGCTTCCTGCTTTAAATATAGCTTGTAAACAGGAATCAGGAGGATAGAATTGTGGTCAGATTTACCAAATGGAGGGCAAGGGAGAGCTTTGTATGCGTCTCTGTGTGGAGTACAGGTGATCTAGAATTTTGCGCATTTAGCATGTTGATGGAAATTAGGTCAAACTGATTTAAGTTTCCCTGCATTAAAATTCCCGGCAACTAGGAGCGCCGCCTCTGGGTGAGCGGTTTCCTGTTTGCTTATTTCCTCATACAGCTGACTGAGTGCAGTCTTACTGCCAGCATCCGTCTGTGGTGGTAAATAAACAGTCACGAAAAGTGTGGATGAAAACTCTCTTGGCAAATAGTGTGGTCTACAGCTTATTTTAAGATACTCTACTTCAGGAGAGCAAAATCTAGAGACTTCCTTAGATTTCGTGCAGCAGCTTTTGTTTACAAATATACACAGACCACCCCCCCTCGTCATACAGGAGTGTGCTGTTCTATCAAGCCGGTGTAGCGTATATCCCACTAGCTAAATATCCATGTCATCATTCAGCCACGATTCCGTTTCTGATGTCCCGTTGGTAGGATATTTGTGATCATACCTCGTCTAATTTATTGTCCAATCATTGCACTTTGGCAAGTAATATTGACCTAGCGGCAGCTTCCCACTCGCCCTGCGGATCCTTACGAGGCACCCTGCTCTGTGTCTTCTGTACCTGTGTCTCTTTCTCTTGCCAATGACAGGGATTTTTGCCATGTCGGGTGTTCGAAGTACATCCTGTGCGTCCTGCTTGTTGAAGGAAAAATCGTTGTCTTATCCAAGGTGAGGTAAGTGATTGCTCTCCTGATATCCAGAAGCTCTTTTTTGCGGTAAGATACGGTGGCAGAAACATTATGCACAAAATAAGTTACAAATAACACGAAAAAAAACCCACATAATAGCATAATTGGTTTGTCACGTCCTGACCTTAGTTCCTTTTGTATGTCTCTATTTTAGGTTGGTCAGGGCGTGAGTTGGGGTGGGCATTCTATGTTTTGTTCTTGTGTTTATAATTCTATGTGTTTGGCCTGGTATGGTTCCCAACAGAAGCAGCTGTCAATCGTTGTGTCTGATTGAGAACCATACTTAGGTAGCCTGTTTTCCCAATCTTGTTTGTGGGTGGTTATTTTCCGTTTCAGTGTTTTCACCATACAGGACTGTTTGGGTTTTCCTTTATTCGCTTGTTCGTTTGTTTTCTGTTTTCAGTGGAATAAATATGACAAACACTTACCACGCTGCACATTGGTCCGATATTTCCTACTCCTCCTCAGAAGAGGAAGACGACAATCGTTACATGGTTAGGTGCCCGTAAAACTGCTGCCATTTCTTCCGGCACCATTTTAACATTTAATATCTACCAGTTAGCCAGCCCTGAACGTACATAACCCTTACCCCTGACCTGGTCTCATTAGTTTTGGTGTTTCAACAAGACTGTTTCAAAAACACTGGAACTTCTCTGTGACACATACTTGGAATTGCTGAGGTTAGTGTTTAGTGTTGTTCCAGTGAATACTATGGATGATTAGTCAACCCTCAAACAGCTCTCAAATGAGTTACAACCTGGAAGACTATTGTCAACAAATGATGCACAGATCTTGGATCAGCTCTTACAAAACTCTTACAGTTCCTACAGATTGACAATCTGCACTCAAACTGCTCCTCAAAGCCTTACCTCAGGCACAGTTGTCAATCAGTGCTCCCAGGGCTTTGCCATCCATCCAGTCTAATTAACTAACACTAAACTGTTTCTGAGTCAGCTCCAAGCCAGGGAAAACAGAATGAGTCACAGATCCTGGATCAGCTCTTACCTGGGGCACAGTTGTCAACCAGGGCTCCCAGGGCCTTGCCGTCCCTCCAGTCTCGGTGAAAGTTGTTGATGGGCAGCTGGGGCACCTTGTTCTGGATCCATCCCAGCAGCCTTTGCTTGGGGGTCAGCTTCTTGGCGTCCTCATCGTCCTCGTCCTCCCACATGGGCATTGAGATGGAGTAGTGCAGGATCAGAGTCCAGATCAGACCCAGGATAAGCTTCAGGTTCCCATCCACGATGGCCTTACTGTCTGTGAAGTGGGAGAGAGGGGAGGGTTAAGGTCAGGTCATTTACTAAGGCACTAATACTGAATAAAGAACATAGTAATAGACTGAAGGTATTGTGCAAAAAAAGCAATTCTCCCATGAAAGCAATACTGGCCTCTATAAATTGTCTCCCCAGGTAACTCGAGTTTAACCTTTTACTGCAGTGGGCTAAATTAGGGTCACACCGAGTGTTTCCTGGTAGTCTTAAACAAATCTACTATAAAACAAAACTATACACCTCACACACATTGTTGGGGGTTAAAAAAGGAGACACCTGTACCATGTATGATATAGAGTTCAAATGTATTCAATTTTGAGTTTGCATCCCAATATTACACTTTATTTACATCACCAGATTTTCAGCAGCTTATTAAAATATTAATAACATTCCACCCATGAGGCCACTAGGTCATTTGATTGGAGGAAAGGGCTACGCCCTCTTCCATATACAGTTACAACTTAACTCACAAACTGGGGAGCAGGTTAGGTCTAGCCCTAACCCCTTGTGTGGGGCCTCTACCGCACACACACCTGCCATCTGATCGGTCTGTTCTAAAGAGAAACGGTGTGTTGTGGAATCGTAATAACAGAGTTCTGGTGTCTGCCCTCGGCCTTCAGCTGCCTGGCACAACAACATCAACATCTGTGTTTACTCTGCTCTTATGAGACCCTGGCCGCCCCGGCCTTATCGCCACGGTGATCACCAAGGAGATCACATATAAGGCGGCAGGGGGGAGATGGTGGGTAGCAATGCTATCCATTTGTCTTGTCTGGTTGGATGATCCCTCACACACTCATCCAGTTTCGAGGTGCATATTGAAGATATTGGAAGAACTGTCCACATTTACTTTTTGTCAGCCATCAATATGAGTAGCCCTAACGAACAGCAAAAGCACTAGCCTATGTCAATCTACTATTCCCCCATAGTACAAAGGTCCACCTATTCATTTGGAATAAATATTCCAAACATACTGTATTCTGGGGAAATTGTGGGATGCGATAGATCCCAAATGAATACAACCACATTTGTTATGCAATGTGCTGACACAACAGATCAAAATGTTGCTAAACTATTAGGTTATTTCTTCACATTATAAGCGCAGCAATGCGCACACGGTAGTAGGTGTAGCGATGTACGCTGAGAGTCGGGAAGCAAGTTCAGGGAGTAAATATATTTAAGAAATAAATGAACAAAACAAGAACCATGAACAGCGCACCGACATGAAACAGAAACAATGACGACTGGGGAATAAACCAAAGGAAGTGACATATAAAGGGGAGGTAATCAACGAGGTGATGGAGTCCAGGTGAGTGTCATTATACGCATAATGCTCTGGAGTCCAGGTGAGGGACAGGAGTGCGCCATAACGAGAACCTGGTGACCTAGAGGCCGGAGAGGGAACACATGGCAGTAGGCTATAAACACGAATGTTCCATTAGCGGAAAACACCATTATCAAAAGTGACCACAAATGCAATTATACTTTTATTACTTTTATTATGAAGGTGCATTTGTATGGTGAAAATGATCTTCCCCAAACTTGAAACGGCTTATATATGCCAGTTAAACTCTACACCCCTTGTAAAGCGGACTAGTGTGCTTAATTCTAAGTTATTTGGCTACTTTAGTTCAAATCAAATCAAATCAAATTGTATTTGTCACATACACATGGTTAGCAGATGTTAGTTAATGCGAGTGTAGCGAAATGCTTGTGCTTCTAGTTCCGACAATGCAGTAATATCCAACGAGTACTCTAACCTAACAATTTCACAACAACTACTTTATACCCACAAGTGTAAAATAATGAATAAGAATATGTATGTGAAAAAATATATGACTGAGTGATGGTATAGAACAGCATAGGCAAGATGCAGTGGATGGTATAGAGTACAGTATATACATATGAGATGAGTAATGTAGGGTATGTAAACATTATATAAAGTGGCATTGTTTAAAGTGGCTAGTGATACATTTTTTACATACATTTTTACATTATTAAAGTGGCTGGAGTTGAGTCAGTATGTTGGCAGCACCCACTCAATGTTAGTGATGGCTGTTTAACAGTCTGATGGCCTTGAGATAGAAGCTGTTTTTCAGTCTCTCGGTCCCTGCTTTGATGCACCTGTACTGACCTCCTTCTGGATAATAGTGGGGTGAACAGACAGTGGCTCGGGTGGTTGTTGACCTTCATGATCTTTATGGCCTTCCTGTGACATGGGGTGGTGTAGGTGTCCTGGAGGGCAGGTAGTTTGACACCAGTGATGCGTTGTGCAGACCTCACTACCCTCTGGAGAGCCTTACGCTTGTGGGCGGAGCAGTTGCCATACCAGGCAGTGATACAGCCCGACAGATTGTGCATCTGTAAAAGTTTGTGAGTGTTTTTGGTGAAAAGCCGAATTTCTTCAGCCTCCTGAGGTTGAAGAGGCACTGCTACGCCTTCTTCACCACGCTGTCTGTATGGGTGGACCAATTCAGTTTGTCCGTGATGTGTACGCCGAGGAACTTAAAACTTACGACCCTCTCCACTACAGTCCCGTCGATGTGGATAGGGGGCTGCTCCCTCTGCTGTTTCCTGAAGTCCACGATCATCTCCTTTGTTTTGTTGACATTGAGTGTGAGGTTATTTTCCTGACACCACACTCCGAGGGCCCTCACCTCCTCCCGTCTCGTCATTGTTGGTAATCAAGCCTACCACTGTAGTGTCGTCTGCAAACTTGATGATTGAGTTGCAGGCGTGCATGGCCACGCAGTCGTGGGTGAACAGGGAGTACAGGAGAGGTCTGCGAACACACCCTTGTGGGGCCCCAGTGTTGAGAATGAGTGGGGTGGAGATGTTGTTACCTACCCTCACCACCTGGGGGCGGCCCGTCAGGAAGTCCAGGACCCAGTTGCATAGGGCGGGGTCGAGACCCAGGGTCTCGAGCTTGATGACGAGTTTGGAGGGTGCTATGGTGTTAAATGCTGAGCTGTAGTCGATGAACAGACCTTATTAAAACATATAGGCCCAAGGGCTAGGCTACATAAGGTGTGCGACTATGATTAGAAATAGTTGTAAAAAAAAGAAATTGTTTCTTATACTGCGCATCATTCACAAGTGATAATATACAATGCACATGTGATAGGCTAATATTGTCACCATCAGACTCTTCTTGATTTAATCTCGTCTTTACATACAGTGCCTTGCGAAAGTATTCGGCCCCCTTGAACTTTGCGACCTTTTGCCACATTTCAGGCTTCAAACATAAAGATATAAAACTGTATTTGTTTGTGAAGAATCAACAACAAGTGGGACACAATCATGAAGTGGAACAACATTTATTGGATATTTCAAACTCTTTTAACAAATCAAAAACTGAAAAATTGGGCGTGCAAAATTATTCAGCCCCTTTACTTTCAGTGCAGCAAACTCTCTCCAGAAGTTCAGTGAGGATCTCTGAATGATCCAATGTTGACCTAAATGACTAATGATGATAAATACAATCCACCTGTGTTTAATCAAGTCTCCGTATAAATGCAACTGCACTGTGATAGTCTCAGAGGTCCGTTAAAAGCGCAGAGAGCATCATGAAGAACAAGGAACACACCAGGCAGGTCCGAGATACTGTTGTGAAGAAGTTTAAAGCCGGATTTGGATACAAAAAGATTTCCCAAGCTTTAAACATCCCAAGGAGCACTGTGCAAGCGATAATATTGAAATGGAAGGAGTATCAGACCACGGCAAATCTACCAAGACCTGGCCGTCCCTCTAAACTTTCAGCTCATACAAGGAGAAGACTGATCAGAGATGCAGCCAAGAGGCCCATGATCACTCTGGATGAACTGCAGAGATCTACAGCTGAGGTGGAAGACTCTGTCCATAGGACAACAATCAGTCGTATATTGCACAAATCTGGCCTTTATGGAAGAGTGGCAAGAAGAAAGCCATTTCTTAAAGATATCCATAAAAAGTGTTGTTTAAAGTTTGCCACAAGCCACCTGGGAGACACACCAAACATGTGGAAGAAGGTGCTCTGGTCAGATGAAACCAAAATTGAACTTTTTGGCAACAATGCAAAATGTTATGTTTGGTGTAAAAGCAACACAGCTGAACACACCATCCCCACTGTCAAACATGGTGGTGGCAGCATCATGGTTTGGGCCTGCTTTTCTTCAGCAGGGACAGGGAAGATGGTTAAAATTGATGGGAAGATGGATGGAGCCAAATACAGGACCATTCTGGAAGAAAACCTGATGGAGTCTGCAAAAGACCTGAGACTGGGACGGAGATTTGTCTTCCAACAAGACAATGATCCAAAACATAAAGCAAAATCTACAATGGAATGGTTCAAAAATAAACATATCCAGGTGTTAGAATGGCCAAGTCAAAGTCCAGACCTGAATCCAATCGAGAATCTGTGGAAAGAACTGAAAACTGCTGTTCACAAATGCTCTCCATCCAACCTCACTGAGCTCGAGCTGTTTTGCAAGGAGGAATGGGAAAAAATGTCAGTCTCTCGATGTGCAAAACTGATAGAGACATACCCCAAGCGACTTACAGCTGTAATCGCAGCAAAAGGTGGCGATACAAAGTATTAACTTAAGGGGGCTGAATAATTTTGCACGCCCAATTTTTCAGTTTTTGATTTGTTAAAAAAGTTTGAAATATCCAATAAATGTCGTTCCACTTCATGATTGTGTCCCACTTGTTGTTGATTCTTCACAAAAAAAATACAGTTTTATATCTTTATGTTTGAAGCCTGAAATGTGGCAAAAGGTCGCAAAGTTCAAGGGGGCCGAATACTTTCGCAATGCACTGTATGCTAAAAAAATGTATGTGTAAAATGTTTGTTTGTTATGATTTAGACTGGACCATTATCATGCACCTCTATCGAAACAGGGGCAGCAGATAAAATACATGTCATCTATGCACTTAAATAGCAAGTGGAGGACACATTTCCCATGGTTTATTTTCATGCCAGCCAGATAGGCTATACTCCTGTTGTAAATGTAAGCAATGTGCTTAATATTAGGAAAGTTGAGAAATAAATATAGTAGGCCCAGCCCATAGAAAGCTGATTATCCTATTTTTGGTAGAGGCCTGGGCTTATGGGACATTAGCTCATGGGCTCTCATGAAGTGTTTGATTCTTCTTTTGAATACATTTGCATCGATGTCAGAGTGATTAGAGGGACAATAGAGTGCTGAGTACCAGGCAGTTAGCAAGTTTGGTAGTCTAATGACCATCATACTAATTACCATCAGCAGCATCAGAGCATGGAGAAATCTAATTACCCTGACTAAATGGTCACGTGGAATTTGACTGCCTTCATGACTCATGACCACCGGTGTGACGGTAATACGGTCCCCACAACAGCCTTATCTATGAGTTGGTTCAGTCAAATAAGTACAGGGGGTGTAAGGTTGGGGGTTGGTGGGGAGGTGATGTGAGGGTGGAGGGGGGTTAAGGGGGTAGGGGAGTGGAGTGGAGTTGTAGGTAGGGATGGCTAGTAGTTTGGGCTTGGACCATAAGGGAAATAAGGGAAAGAGGTTTTGAATTGGAGGACTGGGTAGAGGCACTGTTGGGGTATACAGGTGTGGGAGCGAGGAGGCTGGTGTGAGAAGCTATAGGAGGACGGGCTCATTATAATGGCTGGAATGGAATAAATGGAACTGTATCATACAGATCAAACATATGGAAGGCAAATGTTTGTCTCCGTTCCATGTTTTCCATTCTAGCCATTACAATGAGCCTGTCCTCCTAGAGCTCCTCCCACCAGCCTCCTCTGGTGTGGGGATAGGAGTTTACAGTAGTTGGGGGAGTTTGAGGTTAGTGGAAGTAGTAGGCTAGGGGGAGTGATATTGAGAGCTAGGACAGATGTAGAAAGATTGATATCTTTGGCTGATGGTCTCCATTTTGGCTCAGTGAGGGGGCAGTTTCATGTTTCATTCAGCTTGCAAGGTGCTGAGAGCAGATCAGCACTAACGAACCCTGCAGAGCGATATTACTGCACCAGCAACACACCAGAAAGAGAGGACCCCTCAGGTATACTGTGCCCGTTTAAAAAAGACAGGACTTTACATTCACACTCTCCCACTCTGACACTTCTCCTTCAGCACTCCTGAGAGAATACTAAACACACATATGCACACACACACATTCACACACACATATCACACATGCGATAAGAGAGAGCGATTCAATCCCTTCAGTGGTTTGGTCCAGGTCCAACATTTGAAAGCCTGATATTTCCGGCACTGGGGTGTGTAGGATCTGAGTCTATGGTGAGAGCATCCTGGCTTGAACAGGGACATTCCTATAGGACTGCATCAGAATGGTCAGTGCGTGCATTCATGTGTGTCCTACTGTATTGAGAGGGGACGTTACCCAGACTCCCTGGCTCAGTAGTCTCGCCTGTCAACAAGGCTGTCACCCTGTCATCACTTGCAATGTTGACAATTTGCAATGTTTTTTTTTACATTACTGGACAGTTAACGACCCTTCGCATAGGACCGCTACACCTCCACTACTTTGAATTGATCTTGGAAAACTGCCTCGTCTAATCTTACTCGACAAAACAAAATGTTTCCTCGTAACTTGAAGTTGAACTCCGCAAACAAACAGCTTGCAAACATCCGACGGGGTTGATGACATGGTCCTGGAATCCAGCAGGATCAAACACAACATGCATGGAAGAACAAACAGCGGGAAAGAACAACAAACCCATGACTTAAAGGGTTGAGGAGAAGGAAAGGTGCATTAGGGGGGAGAAGGAGGGGGACAGAATTCCAAACTGGAGCTGGGATGAGGAATGAGAATGTTTTCTGATCATTTCCAGAGGGGTCATACAGAGGTTGAGGTTGGGGGGTATTGACGGGAACAATGAATTTGGCCCTGTCGACAAGTGTGTGTGTGCATGTGTCTGTGTGTGTGTGAGGCATCTGTGTCTCTGGAGCCAAAGCATTAGTGTGTGATTGAATGCCTCCCTCTCTCAGTCTCATGGCGCCTGGCCTGAACCTTTACAAAATCTACTCTCTGTACAGGAGATAAGCAGTGTATCTCCCACACCCATTCAAATCATCCTGTGCCATTCACCAACCACACTGCCACATGGAGTCAAGAGAGATAATAGAACAGAGGGTGAGAATAGAGGGCATCCAATAGCTCACACTAACCCACTTCAGTTCCTCCACTAGAGCAGTAAAGCACAAAAGTACTAAGTTGCTAAAATGATTTGTTGTCTCTGTCTCTCTCTCTCTCTCTGGATCACACAATTCTCTCTCCTTCCTCCCTTTCCCTCTGTCTTCATTTTCCTCTTTATCTTTCTGGCACATTCTGTTACTCCCCTAACACATCTCACTTTCTCACTCTGTCCCCCTTTGTCTCTCCCTCTCTCATTCTTTCCTCTCCCTTCAACCCCCCCCCCCCCCCCTCTCTCCCTCTCTCTCCCTGTTCCCTGTTGTAAGTCGCTGCTCGGAGACACAAAACCCTGATGTCTGAACTTCACTCATAACACATTTTCTCCAGTTGGACTGGGAGGGGGGGGGGGGGGGGGGGGGTGTAAATGTGGCCTTTCAATGTGGCCTTTCAATGTGGCCTTTCTGCCCGGAACCCATTGTTTCGCCTCCATCTCGGAGCAGAGTGACCTTTAAGGCTCTGATTGGTTTGTTTGTTTGGTTACCCCGGGCAACGCCAAACTGTAACCGATTCAAACTGACACTGACTGTAGCACTCCAATGGGCGTACAGCGGTTGTGTTAGGTTGTGTTAAAACAAGCCCTTGTTGTTACTGTGAAGGTGTCTGGCTCTAGTCCAGGTCTCATTCTTTCCGCTCCTCTCCTGGGCTCTCTCTGTTTCTCTCTCTCGCTCTGTCTCTCTCTCTCTCGCTCCATAAACAGAATGGACAGACGTGAAGGGTCAGCAGTGAGTAGGGTGGACAGAGCTGGCGTTTGGACAGCGGCCCTTCAGAACCCAGCTCTCTGACTGGCAGATTGCTAACAGATCCCCACTGCTCCACTCGTTACTTCAGTCTATTATGGCTCTATAGTTGCTAAGAAACACACTTGCAGACATACATGCTGACATATAACCATGCTCACTGCACACTCACAATACTCCACCAAATCACTGTGTATATATTCAATGTGTCAATAGTTCTATTTTTTATTACATTTTGTATCTTTATCTTTAACTCTGCATTGTAAGTAAGCATTTCACTGTTAGTCCACAGCTGTTGTTTACGAAGCATGTGACAAATAACATTGGATTTGATGCGATCTCAAGGGTAATGAAGACATGGGTGTGTGTGTTCTGTGTGTTCTGATCTGTCCGCTCTGTCTCTAACAAATAGAGAACTAACACAAAGAGACGGATGCAGCTCAGACACCTGGCCTGTAAGAGCCAGAACAGAACAACAGAAGGCCCAGTGAAAACTAGTATTTTCAACTCTTTTACTCACTGGGGGACAATGTAATATCAGCTAGAAGAATCCATTGAGGTATGGGCTAGATCAGAAGGAGCCTCAAGCACTTCTGTCTTCCTATGGCAAGTAATAAGACAGATGATTCCAACGACTTCTGGAATCCAGTTCAAAGAACAGGGGAACAGAATCCTCCCATATCAGCTAGATCAGTGCAGAACAGAAGAAAAGACAGTACAGGTTGAGTGTGTGTTTGTACGCAATGGTCATAGTATCCAAATGGTCAGACATAGACACAATTCATAGACCTCCAGACTTATGGTGTGTGTGTGTGTGTGTGTGTGTGTGTGTGTGTGTGTGTGTGTGTGTGTGTGTCTGTGTGTGTCTGTGTGTGTCTGTGTGTGTGTGGTGTGTGGTAGCCTAGTAATGTGTAAGTGTTGAGTAAGGAGACAGAGTTTAGTGGAGTGGGAATGATGGCACCACAGAGTGGGGGGGGGGGGGGGGGATTCCATGAGGAAACACTACAGAACAGCTCCTGTTTCCTGCTGATGGGTTCACTTCCTCCTGGGGAAGCATTTGACCGACGCACAGCCTCACACTATCTGCTTCAGACACGTCCTGTGTGCACAGTGCTGTGGTATCTAATCACTCTGCTGTGTTTTTTCCTGCAGATAACGTTCAAGTGTGTGTGTGTGTGTACCCCTGTCCTAATGCCCCATAGATAAAGTGAGTGGATAGAGTGAATGGATAGAGTGAATGGATAGAGTGAGTGGATAGAGTGAGTGAATAGAGTGAATGAATAGAGGTAGTGGATAGAGTGAGTGGAAAGAGTGAGTGGATAGAGTGAGTGGATAGAGTGGATACAGTGAGTGAGTGGATAGAGTGAGTGAGTGAGTGAGTGAGTGAGTGAGTGAGTGAGTGGATAGAGTGAGTGGATGCTTTAGAGTGAGTGGATAGAGTGAGTGGATACTTTAGAGTGAGTGAGTGGATAGAGTGAGTAGATAGAGTGAGTGGATAGAGTGAGTGGATACCTTAGAGTGAGTGGATAGAGTGAGTGGATACTTTAGAGTGAGTGAGTGGATAGAGTGAGTGGATACTTTAGAGTGAGTGGATACTTTAGAGTGAGTGGATAGAGTGAGTGGATAGAGTGAGTGGATACTTTAGAGTGAGTGGATAGAGTGAGTGGATAGAGTGAGTGGATACTTTAGAGTGAGTGGATAGAGTGAGTGGATACTTTAGAGTGAGTGAATAGAGTGAGTGGATACTTTAGAGTGAGTGGATAGAGTGAGTGGATACTTTAGAGTGAGTGGATACTTTAGAGTGAGTGAGTGGATAGAGTGAGTGGATACTTTAGAGTGAGTGGATAGAGTGAGTGGATACTTTAGAGTGAGTGAGTGGATAGAGTGAGTAGATAGAGTGAGTGGATAGAGAGAGTGAGTGGATAGAGTGAGTGGATACCTTAGAGTGAGTGGATAGAGTGAGTGGATACTTTAGAGTGAGTGAGTGGATAGAGTGAGTGGATACTTTAGAGTGAGTGGATACTTTAGAGTGAGTGGATAGAGTGAGTGGATACTTTAGAGTGAGTGGATAGAGTGAGTGGATACTTTAGAGTGAGTGGATAGAGTTAGGTGATACTTTAGAGTGAGTGAATAGAGTGAGTGGATACTTTAGAGTGAGTAGATAGAGTGAGTAGATAGAGTGAGTAGATAGAGTGAGTAGATAGAGTGAGTAGATACTTTAGAGTGAGTGGATAGAGTGAGTGGATAGAGTGAGTGGATACTTTAGAGTGAGTGGATAGAGTGAGTGGATACTTTAGAGTGAGTGAATAGAGTGAGTGGATACTTTAGAGTGAGTAGATAGAGTGAGTAGATAGAGTGAGTGGATAGAGTGAGTAGATACTTTAGAGTGAGTGGATAGAGTGAGTAGATACTTTAGAGTGAGTGGATAGAGTGAGTGGATACTTTAGAGTGAGTGAATAGAGTGAGTGGATACTTTAGAGTGAGTGGATAGAGTGAGTAGATATAGTGAGTAGATAGAGTGAGTGGATAGAGTGAGTAGATACTTTAGAGTGAGTGGATAGAGTGAGTGGATACTTTAGAGTGAGTGGATACTTTAAAGTGGATAGAGTGAGTGGATACTTTAGAGTGAGTGGATAGAGTGAATGAATAGAGGTAGTGGATAGAGTGAGTGGATAGAGTGTGTGGATAGAGTGCGTGGAAAGAGTGAGTGGAAAGAGTGAGTGGATAGAGTGGATACAGTGAGTGAGTGGATAGAGTGAGTGACTGAGTGAGTGAGTGATTGAGTGAGTGAGTGAGTGAGTGAGTGAGTGGATAGAGTGAATGGATAGAGTGAGTGGATAGAGTGGATACAGTGAGTGAGTGAGTGAGTGAGTGAGTGAGTGAGTGAGTGGGTGAGTAGAGTGAGTGGATAGAGTGAGTGGATAGAGTGGATACAGTGAGTGAGTGAGTGGAAAGAGTGAGTGAGTGAGTGAGTGAGTGAGTGAGTGAGTGAGTGAGTGAGTGAGTGATAGAGTGAGTGGATAGAGTGGATACAGTGAGTGAGTGAGTGAGTGAGTGAGTGAGTGAGTGAGTGAGTGAGTGAGTGAGTGGGTGGATAGAGTGAGTGGATAGAGTGAGTGGATAGAGTGAGTGGATAGAGTAGATACAGTGAGTGAGTGAGTGGATAGAGTGAGTGAGTGAGTGAGTGAGTGAGTGAGTGAGTGAGTGAGTGAATAGAGTGAATGGATAGAGTGAATGGATAGAGTGAGTGGATAGAGTGAGTGAGTGAGTGAGTGAGTGAGTGAGTGAGTGAGTGGGTGGATAGAGTGAGTGGATAGAGTGAGTGGATAGAGTGAGTGGATAGAGTGGATACAGTGAGTGAGTGAGTGGAAAGAGTGAGTGAGTGAGTGAGTGAGTGAGTGAGTGAGTGATAGAGTGAGTGGATAGAGTGGATACAGTGAGTGAGTGAGTGAGTGAGTGAGTGAGTGAGTGAGTGAGTGGGTGGATAGAGTGAGTGGATAGAGTGAGTGGATAGAGTGAGTGGATAGAGTAGATACAGTGAGTGAGTGAGTGGATAGAGTGAGTGAGTGAGTGAGTGAGTGAGTGAGTGAGTGAGTGAGTGAGTGAGTGAGTGAGTGAGTGAATAGAGTGAATGGATAGAGTGAATGGATAGAGTGAGTGGATAGAGTGAGTGAGTGAGTGAGTGAGTGAGTGAGTGAGTGAATGGATAGAGTGAATGGATAGAGTGAGTGGATACAGTGAGTGATGTGAGTGAGTGAGTGAGTGAGTGGATAAAGTGAGTGGATAGAGTGAGTAGATAGAGTGAGTGGATAGAGTAAGTGGATACCTTAGAGTGAGTGGATAGAGTGAGTGGATACTTTAGAGTGAGTGGATAGAGTGAGTGGATACTTTAGAGTGAGTGGATACTTTAGAGTGAGTGAGTGGATAGAGTGAGTGGATACTTTAGAGTGAGTGGA
Organism: Oncorhynchus mykiss; assembly: GCF_013265735.2. Classification (NCBI taxonomy): domain Eukaryota; kingdom Metazoa; phylum Chordata; class Actinopteri; order Salmoniformes; family Salmonidae; genus Oncorhynchus; species Oncorhynchus mykiss. The sequence continues at coordinate 26,540,973 of NC_048585.1, read as the reverse complement.
CAGAGTGAGTGGATACCTTAGAGTGAGTGGATAGAGTGAGTGGATACTTTAGAGTGAGTGAGTGGATAGAGTGAGTAGATAGAGTGAGTGGATAGAGAGAGTGAGTGGATAGAGTGAGTGGATACCTTAGAGTGAGTGGATAGAGTGAGTGGATACTTTAGAGTGAGTGAGTGGATAGAGTGAGTGGATACTTTAGAGTGAGTGGATACTTTAGAGTGAGTGGATAGAGTGAGTGGATAGAGTGAGTGGATACTTTAGAGTGAGTGGATAGAGTGAGTGGATACTTTAGAGTGAGTGGATAGAGTGAGTGGATACTTTAGAGTGAGTGAATAGAGTGAGTGGATACTTTAGAGTGAGTGGATAGAGTGAGTAGATAGAGTGAGTAGATAGAGTGAGTGGATAGAGTGAGTAGATACTTTAGAGTGAGTGGATAGAGTGAGTGGATACTTTAGAGTGGATAGAGTGAGTGGATACTTTAGAGTGAGTGGATACTTTAGAGTGAGTGGATAGAGTGAGTGGATACTTTAGAGTGAGTGGATAGAGTGAGTAGATAGAGTGAATGGATAGAGTGAGTGGATAGAGTGAGTAGATAGAGTGAGTAGATAGAGTGAATGGATAGAGTGAGTGGATAGAGTGAGTAGATAGAGTGAATGGCTAGAGTGAGTAGATAGAGTGAATGGCTAGAGTGAGTAGATAGAGTGAGTGAGTGGATAGAGTGAGTGAGTGGATAGAGTGAATGGATAGAGTGAGTAGATAGAGTGAGTGGATAGAGAGAGTGAGTGGATAGAGTGAGTGAGTGGATAGAGTGAGTGAGTGGATAGAGTGAATGGATAGAGTAAGTGGATAGAGTGAGTGAGTGAGTGGATAGAGTGAGTGGATAGAGTGAGTGGATAGAGTGAATGGATAGAGTGAGTGGATCGAATGAGTGAGTGGATAGAGTGAGTGAGTGGATAGACTGAGTGGATACTTTAGAGTGAGTGGAAAGATTGAATAGATAGAGTGAGTGGATAGAGTGAGTGAGTGGATAAAGTGAGTGAGTGGATAGAGTGAGTGGATACTTTAGAGTGAGTGAATAGAGTGAGTGGATACTTTAGAGTGAGTGGATAGAGTGAGTAGATAGAGTGAGTAGATAGAGTGAGTGGATAGAGTGAGTAGATACTTTAGAGTGAGTGGATAGAGTGAGTAGATACTTTAGAGTGAGTAGATAGAGTGAGTGTTTGACAGTTGAGCGGAGAGAGAGGGAAAAAGTGACCGTATCTCTCCAACAGGAGAAAGAAAGAGAAAAAAACAAATGACAGTGTGGATGCGAGCCACTCAGACTCACATTTTCCACAGGATTTCCACAAGACAATGTCCAAGGAAGAAAACACACGCACACAGACACCAGCTGGAGCCAATGTCAAACAGTTGTTGGAGAGGGATTCCCAGGGGCAGTTTTTAACAGACTGACACACATATATACACACACACACACACACACACACACACATATACATAGATAAATCACTTTCCTTGGCGTGAATTGCGTTTCTGCTTCTCTGAACAACGAAGGCTTGAGAGCCACAACGGTCAAAAGGTTATGCTTATATAAGACACACACTGAAGTAGTATGATTGAACACTTCAATCCCTAAGAAGAAAACAAAGTCACTTAGTGCACCAACGCAGAGTAACAAACTCTCACAGTCTCACGTCAGAATTAGACGTTCATCTATGTTTCTCAATTGTCAAATTTCGAAGTTGTTCCGAACGTCAAATTTCGAAGTGTTTCAGGTTAAGTTTAGGCATTTAACTCCAAAATCAGTTTAGGTGTTAACTCTGAATGGTTAAGGTAAGGGTTAAGGTTTGGGATAGGCTTAAAATAACAATCTCAAAAACAACATTCTATCGAACACTCACTCTATTCACTCCCTCTGTCACTGGGATATCAGGACAAGCGAACACACACACTGAATCAAAGGCAGATGCTTACGCCCATCCGCCATCGCTGTCCACAACACCATAGCAAAACTTAAATATACTTGAAGGTAACAGCGCTCACTGTTGCCCCTAGTGGCTGGTTTCCTCATCATCTCTCGGCGTCCTCAGACATGGATGGACGTCGAATACTGACTTGTATCACGGGTGACCTGGCTGGAGTATTACCCCTGCAGGCATAGGGTTCCCCATGTATCTCTGCCAGGCCTGAATAAACAGTTATAACTACAACCTTATGAATCAAAGCAGAGCTGAACTGTGACTGCGAGCTTCAGCTGACCAAACTCTCACCTTCTCTCTCACCACCTCATCAATTAAAGCCCTGTTAAATGCCATTATGGGAGGAGTACTGTATACAAACCCAGGGTTCAACCTACGAACAGATACATAGACTACATCATGGATAGGACCACACAAATACACACACATAATCACACACACACACACACATAATCACACACACACACACACACACACACACACACACACACACACACACACACACACACACACACACACACACACACACAAACAGTCACACAAATACACACACACACATACAAACAAACATACACACACAGTCACACAAATACACACACACACATACAAACAAACATACACACACAAACACAAACACACACACACATACACACAAACACACAAACACATACACACAAACACATACACACACACACACACACACACACACACACACACACACACAGTCACACAAATACACCCACAATCACACACACACACACACACACACAAACATACACACACACACACAAACACAAACACACAAACACATACACACAAACACACACACACAAACACACACACACACACATACACACACATACACACAAACACACACACACACACACAAACAAACATACACACACAAACACACACAAACTCAGTCCCGCATGCACAACCAACAGATACACACACACAACATACAGCCTCATCATCATCACACACACAATATGCATATCCTCCTTTGCACAACAGAGACACATCGACATAATCACAGAAAAACACACACACAAACACACAGGCCAGCTGACGACCTGCTGCATTCCTCCGCCACACACAATAGGCCTCGGGGTCAGCTCCAGCAGCTGGATAAATGTTGGATGTGTAATTTAGGGCTTTACAAAGGCCCAGTGCTATATAAAGACCACGGAAATTAGACACACACACACACACACACATCACCTGTGGCTTATAAAAGACTGAAGGGCCTAGCCATTTCAAGAGCTGTGACCAGAGCTGTCTAACACAGCAAGTAACTAAACATGTGGCATACACTCACACACGCACACACACACACACACACACACACACACACATACACACACACACACACACACACACACACACACACACACACACACACACACACACACACACACACACACACTCACACACTCACTCTAAACTGTTCTGTGTCTAAAGCGTCAGTAAGAACACATCTCTCAACACTCCATAGAAAACAGACACCAGGACATGGTTGCTATAACAGACCTCCACACACTTTCGTCTTGGATCACATTTCTATTCAGCTCACATCTCTCCTAAAAGGAATCCTCTGCTCCCTGGCTGCTCTACCTAACTCCCCCATTTCTCATCCCCCTTGGTTGGGTGTTTGGCATGGTGCAGTCTCCAAAGTAAACGCTGTATACCACTCGGTAATAACCCTGTCATGGTGAACAGGTTACAGGAACTAGCACTCTCTCCTCATGCCAAACCCTGAGCCAGCCCCTCAAGAACACCAGGGTCTGTATTCACAAAGAGTCTCAGAGTAAGAGTGCTGGCCTAGGACCAGATCCCCCCCCTGTACATATAAGCATGGTTATTATTATCTGAAATGCTAAACTGATCCTAGATCAGCACGTCTACTCTGAGACTCTTTTTGAATACAGGCCCAGAGGTGTTTCTCTACCAACAGAATAGTAGCCTGGGTAACTAACAAAGAAGAACAGAACACAAGAAAGAAAGGGACCTTTCTCCCTTTCTCTTTTTCCTGAGTTAGAGGTTGAGCCAGGAAAGCTCAGAAGTGAATTAGACTTGTCACCTGGTTGGCCCCAGTCAGAGTAATGAAGATAAAGAAGGGAATACTCTGTTCTATAGGAGTGTTGACTGAATGTTGGAAATCAGTTTGTGGGATGTTTCCTACTGTAGATTGATAGACTAGACTGTATTGTCCTCGAAGGGAGTATTTGAGTTAACAGCCCATTTTACATTCAAGTAGTGGTTACCAGTGTTCTGTTCAGGGGGTGTGGGAGAAAGGAGTGAGGGCAGTGGAGGACTTGTATGGTCTGCTGTGGCGTAGGGAGGATGACTGAGCTCTCTCTCTCTCTCTCTCTCTCTCTCGCTCGCTCCCTCTATTTCTCACTCTAAATATTTCTCTCTCTCTGGTGGGACCCAGTCTGCAGTCTCAGCTGCCGGCCCAGTTGCTCACAGGCGTCTCTAGCCAACAACTGGGGGGGTCAACAACCTCTAGGGGGATGTAACAGACAGTAACACACACAGTCACATACACTGTATACACTCCTTCTCCTTGGTTGATCCCCCCTCCCCCAAAACTCCGGCACACAGGCGGTATTGTTGTCGTCCCCCCCCCCCCCCCCCCCCGGCTCCCATGTGATCTGCTCTGCTCTGGGCTGGTGGGCATGAGGGAACTGAGAGGACCACAGTGGAATACAACTAACCCACGTCCTCATCAACGCTACAGTACAGATAGAAACCCTACACTTTCTATTACACTTAGAGGAATCTCACGCATACTGTATAGCTACATAAACACAGACACACATACCTTTGCATACTGTACGTGCAGAACAGATATGAATACAAAGCAATACACTAAGACTGGCCCATACATATGGATCACACAGAAAGATGGCACAGATAGATATGCTGTGTGTGTGTGTGTGTGTGTGTGTGTGTGTGTGTGTGTGTGTGTGTGCGCGTGTGCGTGCGTGCGTGTGTGTGTGCGTGTGTGTGTGTGGTGAGCAGAGAATAGGTCAACAGTGTGACAGTCAGCAGACTACAGAGAGAAAGCACAGACTAAAAACAGAACAGGGCAGGAGACACAGACACAGAAATTTAGATAGTTACTACATACTAGTTAACTGAAATAAGCAAACTAACTTCACAAAGTTGTAGATCAGAACTACACAGGAATGCAGATGGAGTTTGTCTTCTGAAGAGTGGTAGATGTGCTGTGGAATGGCAGACAGATACAGATGGTATCACTGGTATAACACACACCCCTGCAGCCCCAAGGGCCCCAGATAGCGTTTGAACACGTCGTAAGCCATGGCAAAAAAAAAAATGTATTACAGGAAATTGGCTGTAAAACTGTGAAAGAAATGCTCCGCCTCATGGCATAATGTATAGGATAGCATGAATTTAGCTTTAAAAATGCAAACGTTTTCCTCTGCACCATGACAAAATGTATAGAATTGTAGGAAGTTAGCTGGGGGCCTTGCATTGAAACTGGATCATCAAACACTACTCTACTGTCAGATCAGGAAACACATGGCAGCCATCAGTGTGTGTGTGTGTGTGTGTGTGTGCGTGTGCGTGTGCGTGTGTGCGTGTGTGCGTGCGTGCGTGCGTGCGTGTGTGCGTGCTTACACTGAGTACACAAACCATTAGGTAAAACGTTCCTAATATTGAGCTTCACCCCATTTTGATGCACAAAAAATCCTTAATTAGTCGGGGCATGGACTCTACAAGGTGTCAGGGCATGGACTCTACAAGGTGTCAGGGCATGGACTCTACAAGGTGTCAGGGCATGGACTCTACAAGGTGTCAGGGCATGGACTCTACAAGGTGTCAGGGCATGGACTCTACAAGGTGTCAGGGCATGGACTCTACAAGGTGTCAGGGCATGGACTCTACAAGGTGTCAGGGCATGGACTCTACAAGGTGTCAGGGCATGGAGTCTACAAGGTGTCGAAAGCATTCCACAGAGATGCTGGCCCAAGTTGACACCAATGCATTCCACAGTTGTGTCAAGTTTGCTGGATGTTGTTGTGTGGAAGACCATTCTTGATACACACAAGAAACTGTTGAGCATGAAATACCCAGCAGCATTGTCGTTCTTGACACACTCAAACCGGTTTGCCTGGAACCTACTACATACCTAGTTCAAAGACACTTAAATATTTTGTCTTGCCCATTCACCCTCTGAATGGCACACATACACAATCCATGTCTCAAGGCTTAAAAATCCTTATTTAACCTGTCTCCTCCCCTTCATCTACACTGATAGAAGGGGATTTAACAAGTGACACAATAAGGGATCATAGCTTTCACTTGGAATCAACTGGTCAGTAAATGTCATGGAAAGAGCAGATGTTCTTAATGTTTTGTACACTCAGTGTATGTGAGTGCATATGTGCATGTGTATGTGTGTGTGTGTGAGAGAGAGAGAGAGAGAGAGAGAGAGAGAGAGAGAGAGTGTGTGTATGTGTTTGAGTGTATGTGTTTGAGTGTGTGTGTGTGTGCGTGTATCCATGCATGCTTGCATACAGTATGTGTGTAAGTGTGTGCGTGCGTGAATGACAGAGCGTGCCTTAAACTCCATTCACAAGCACATCTTAGAAGACCCAGAACAGTCATTCACGAAAAAAACCTCACCAAAGAACACATCCCAGGGCCCACAGCGTGAGACAGGCAAACATGAGCCAAAAATAGATGGAGAGAGTGACAGGTAGAAACCCTATCTTAGCCCATAGAATGAACAGCCAGCCATTTTAGCTGCTTCAAAAGGAACTACATCTAATTGATCAAGGATGTGGGTATTACAACCATATCATTTGAACTCCCCAGTGTGTGTGTAATGTCCCAGTATCACTCAGACACATGTTCATCCCTGGTATGATAAGGGAGAAAGACTCAAGCTGTTCTCCTCATTCTCACTTCTGATCTGTCCCAGGTAAAGAGGTGTCTGGAGTGGCAGTGGCCTTATGACCCATAAGGGAAGAAGTTCATGAATGGCAGAGGGAGTTTTCAAAGGGTTAATTATTCATTTTTTCCGCCACGCTGAGGGCCAAACATCTGGGCACTACACAGCTGGGCCCTCCCCCACACCCTGCTATCACTCCTCTTGCCTCACCTCACCCTCACTCCCTTCCCCCAGCCTTCCCTTGCCTTGAACCGTCATCAGCGCCTTCGGCGGGGTGCCAGATTCCTTAAAATCCCCAATTTGTGTCGAGGCTGGGAAATATCCTAAACATGTTATCAATCATTTCCCCCCTCCATCTTGTTATTTCCCCTGCTCTGACCTCACAGCACCCTAATGGAACCTACCCTGTTCTGTGGGAGGTGAGGAGAGAGGCCTGCGCCTGGATAAACAAAATGTCCAATCTGGCAACGCCATAGGGACCAGGAGGAGAGTGAAGATGAATAAGGGCTTAGATCAGGCAACACCTTGGGGTGCAAAGGGAAGTAGAGTTAGGGTCAGACCTAGCAACCCTGTAGGGAGCAGAGGGAAGTAGAGTCAGGGTCAGACCTAGCAACCCTGTAGGGAGCAGAGGGAAGTAGAGTTAGGGTCAGACCTAGCAACCCTGTAGGGAGCAGACTTGGGTGAAATGGATTAAGGGGTCAGATTGTTGGGCTGCTAGCAGCAGTTGTGCCTGACACCAACTGCCCCAGAATGCACTAGCCGATTTCTCAGGGTGCTAAGAAGTGTGTGCATAGACTACAACAGGTTGTTTATTTAGCATGGAGGGCACTCCACATACGCTAGGTTACATTATACTGTGTGTAATGCTGGGCTATTTTATCAGCATGACAGACATTGACAGGGGACCTTAATGGTGACGTCACTGAAACAGGGCACAATGGAACCTTTCAATGGAACTCTACCTCTCTGTTTTTCTGTCTCTCTCACTTTGACCAATCAGGTTATAGAAGCGACTGCTCTCTGTTCTGACACTCCAGGTGTGAGTGACTCAGTCTACGCAGACACACACAGACACGCACAAACCCCACACACACACACGAGCACACACAAACACACACAAGCATACACAAACACACACACACACACACATTTAGATAACCTACCTTTGCCAGGCACAACAGCACTGGATGTCAGGTGGCTCCTGGGTATGTTGAAGGGAGAGGTCAGATCCAAACCCAACCCGTACTCCATTCTCAACTCCAGAGTTCCCCCCCCCCCCCCTCTCTCTTTCTCATCCGTTATTCTTCCCTCCATACTATATCCCCCACTGTGTAATCCTGCGGTCCAGATGGCTTAATCCTGATAACCTGTTTCCACTCGCAACGATTAGGTCATCACATCTGTCTTAAACATAGAAATTGTGGAAATGTGGTTTGGAAACGTTTTGTTGCTATGGACACGGACCGTTATCTATGTTTATGGTGCCAAGTCTATGTGGACAGAGTAACAAACAAAGTGATGTACTGGAAACTCATATACCCAAACATCCTCACAGGAAGCAGGCGGTTGTGTCACTGCCTGACATTTAACATTACCATCATCAGGACCCCTTGGATTAATCCCGCTCGTCATCAGTGAAAAAACTTTGTTGCTAGTCATAATAAACATGTATTGACACGGGTTCAAAATATCTCATCCCAAACAACCTTGTGATTTTGGCTCTCTTGGCTGGACTCAGAGGAATGTCTACTGTCTGGTAGGTCTGTCTGTTAGAAACGTCAGTCTCTGGACTAACACATTATGTTTAACCAGTCTCTCTCCCTGTCCATCTCTTCACTCTTCCACTCACCCTATCCCCTGTTTCCACTCTTCTCTACCTGTCAATCTCTTCACTCTTCCACTCACCCTATCACCTGTTTCCACTCTTCTCTACCTGTCCATCTCCTCACTCTTCCAGTCACCCTATCCCCTGTTTCCACTCTTCTCTTCCTGTCCATATCTCTATGTCTCCTCTCTACTTTATCTTTCACTCTGCTCCTAATCTCTCCCTCTCTCTCTCCAGTGGAAACTGCTCTATGGTCCTCGTTTGACCCTGGCTGTGGTGCTGTGCTAAAACTTTTACGAGCAGTGCCTTTTGGAACATTTAACTTGTGGACGGACTTCTTCCTCTCACTATGCTCCTCCTCACGCTTCACGCAGACCACTGAGATGGAGAGAGGAGAGAGAGAGAAAGAGAAAGAGAAAGAGAGAGAGAGAGCGAGAGAGCGAGAGAGCGAGAGAGAGAGAGAGAGAGAGAGAGAGAGAGAGAGAGAGAGAGAGAGAGAGAGAGCAGGCAAACTGACCATCTGTGCCACTGAGAATGAAGAGGAGACAATGGATGAATTCTACTTAAGTGATGCCCGAGAAGCTGGTGTTTGAAGGATTTTGGCACGGGTGCTGTTAGGCCTCGGTCTCGGACCTAACAACAATGGCTTCGAGGGCATTATCCCTTTTATACAATGAGATTCCAACATATTCAAATAATGATTGACATATTTGAATTAAAAACATTATTTTGATTAATTTATTCACACTACTGTATTTAACCCTCCACGAGATATAGTCCAGACACAAATCAAGGGTTGATACCCAAGCAGGCTGGTCGTTCGTTCAATCGGTCCGGTTGCTAGAGACGTGGCCCAACCGGAATAACAGCAAAGTAGCTGCATTTGAGTTTGTTTAAGCTGTTTTCTAATGATTGTTTTTTTTATACATCCATAAAAATGAGCTAATGATGTGCGATTTCGCCTGGCATAGAACATTTTCTCTCTGTTCAGAAGAAACTGAAGCTGGAATGACAGCAAACTAGCTGCATTTAATGTTTTTCTACAAACATTTCTTTGTGTGTATGCCAGTCTGTCTGTCTCGTTCAGACTACCGACACGTTCATTACCATAGGACAGATGGAGAATGAATTTCAACGGCAAGGTTATTGCTAATCTCCGCTGTTGAAAACTAAATGTTAGTCTAAAAGAAATGGGAGATAATTTCTAGATGCTTTTTTACAGGGAAGATCTAGTTTATAAATTGCCTGGCTGAGATGCGAGACAGTGGATTGCGCAGTCAGTTGGAACAGAGTAAATGGGCATTTTAACGTCAAAGATTTAGCCGGTGGTAACTTGTGGAATAGACACCAGCTGGACTGCGGTTTTAGCCAATGAGCATCCGGTATTAGACACATTCGTTTTATAATCTCACATACCTGTACTTCTGCTCAGGTTCATTGAATCCAAAGATGAAATACAGAGCATATCCTCAGCCTCCTCGGATAACCAGTGGAAATAGACAGTACATCAATGCAAAATTCACAGCTGGATTAGATACATGGAAATATATATTGTTTTAGACAGAATACTATATAACAGAGCAACATGATTATTACACCAATATCATTTCAGGGGTTCTCTGTGTGAGACTGATGTTGTCATTTGATTTGATGTGCTTCCACCCCATTTATAGATCTTACATATAGCCCATTCAATTCCCTCTACCCAGACTGCAACACTAAACACATGGCCCTCTAACAATAAGGCGACATATTCAACTGGCTGTTGAAAAGCTGGACCTTTTCCTAAGTCCTCTGTATCTAAATGCTGTACACGACACAAGAGAAATGGCTGGAAGTCTGTGGGGGGAGAAACCATATCAATCCAACATAAATGACTTCCTTTATAAAGAAAGATATTAACAGGGGGTGAGGTGTTTTGGGGGGAGGTGGTGGTGGGGCTGGTGGAGGTGGTGGTGCAATCAGAGTTATTCTCCTCTCTTGGCTAGCCAGAGTTGCTTATCCTTGGTGGCTGCTAGAGAGGTAGGGGGTGTGGGATGTAGGGTAGGGGGTGATTGGGGGGGGGGGGGGGGGTTCTGGCCCTGCTCGGACATTCTTCTGAGCTGACTGCCTCTGACACATGCTAACAATTAGAGATACTGTTGTCGGGCGAGAGAGAGAGAGAGAGGGTGAGGAAGACAGGGAGAGAGGAAGAGAGTGAGAGAGCGAGAGAGAGAGAGAAAGAGAGAGAGAGAGAGAGCGGCTGAGATGAAGAGAGAGAGAGGAGAGACAAAAAGAAAGATGAGGAGAGAGAGTGGTCTCACTCATTTCCCTCAGCTCCAGTAAAGTAAGATAGCAGGGAAGGATCTGCAAGGATCTACAACAGTTAATACTTCTACTACCCCATAGGGTCTACTACCACAGAGCCTGAACACTGTCTAACACCAGGAGACCAGGAGGTAACTTGGAACCTCTCAGAGTGTTGGGGTAACATTGGGGGTAAGGTTACATTTTTATCACACACACCAGAGACTTGCTGAAGGAGTGAGACCATCAACATAAGAACCAGTCACCACCACCACCCTCTCTCTCGCCCTCTCCATACTGCTCTCTCGCTCCCTCTATCATCCAGCTTCTATCCCCCTCTCTTTCTACCCCATCCTCTCCCTGCACTCTCTCCCGCTCTCGTTTTCTCTCGCTCTCTCTCCATACTGCTCTCTCCCTTGCTCTCTCTCCATACTGCTCTCTCCCTTGCTCTCTCTCCATACTGCTCTCTCCCTTGCTCTCTCTCCATACTGCCCTCTCCCTTGCTCTCTCTCCATACTGCTCTCTCCCTTGCTCTCTCTCCATACTGCTCTCTCCCTTGCTCTCTCTCCCTTGCTCTCTCTCCATACTGCCCTCTCTCTTTCTCTCTCTCCATACTTCCCTCTCCCTTGCTCTCTCTCCATACTGCCCTCTCCCTTGTTCTCTCTCCATACTGCCCTCTCCCTCGTTCTCTCTCCATACTGCTTTCTCCCTTGCTCTCTCTCCATACTGCCCTCCCCCTCGTTCTCTCTCCATACTGCTCTCTCCCTCGTTCTCTCTCCATACTGCTCTCTCCCTCGTTCTCTCTCCATACTGCCCTCCCCCTCGTTCTCTCTCCATACTGCCCTCTCCCTCGTTCTCTCTCCATACTGCCCTCTCCCTCGTTCTCTCCATACTGCCTTTTACCTTGCTTTCTCTCCATACTGCTCTCTTCCCCTTTTCTCTCTCTGTCATTGCTCCCCACCACATTGCACAGTCATGTCAGAGACCCATTACAGAACCACAGTATTTAGCCTTGGATAGTGATACAGGAAACACATACACACATACACACAGCTACTACTGGAGATACCACAACTTTCCCCCCTGTTAAATTCCCAACTACAATGTGAACCCACAATGGGGTCAATCATACCGCAGTCAAATAAAACGACCAACCAATCAGAGGGCCCCGCTCAACTTCTCTTTTTCTCTCATCAGGACTGAGTCAGAGAGAGGGGATGGAGAGAGAGACATAGAGAGAGAGAGAGGGAGAGAGAGTGAGATAGAGAGAGAGAGAGAATGAGAAAAAGAGAGAGAAAAAAAGAGAAAAAGAGAGAGTGAGAGAGAGAGAGATAGAGAGAGAGAGAAAGAGAGAGAGCGAGAGAGAGAGAGATGTACTCATTCATCAAAGAGCAGAGTAAGTTCTAACTTTATGAGTAAGCGGAGGTCCATCTAATGTCATAAGGATGGTCTGTTTGAGTCATAATGTCATAAGGATGGTCTGTTTGAGTCATAATGTCATAACGGATGGTCTGTTTGAGTCATATTGTCATAACGGATGGTCTGTTTGAGTCATAATGTCATAACGGATGGTCTGTTTGAGTCATAATGTCATAACGGATGGTCTGTTTGAGTCATAATGTCATAAGGATGGTCTGTTTGAGTCATAATGTCATAACGGATGGTCTGTTTGAGTCATAATGTCATAAGGATGGTCTGTTTGAGTCATAATGTCATAACGGATGGTCTGTTTGAGTCATAATGTCATAACGGATGGTCTGTTTGAGTCATAATGTCATAACGGATGGTCTGTTTGAGTCATAATGTCATAACGGATGGTCTGTTTGAGTCATAATGTCATAACGGATGGTCTGTTTGAGTCATAATGTCATAACGGATGGTCTGTTTGAGTCATAATGTCATAACGGATGGTCTGTTTGAGTCATAATGTCATAACAGATGGTCTGTTTGAGTCATAATGTCATAACGGATGGTCTGTTTGAGTCATAATGTCATAACGGATGGTCTGTTTGAGTCATAATGTCATAACGGATGGTCTGTTTGAGTCATAATGTCATAACGGATGGTCTGTTTGAGTCATAATGTCATAACGGATGGTCTGTTTGAGTCATAATGTCATAACGGATGGTCTGTTTGAGTCATAATGTCATAACGGATGGTCTGTTTGAGTCATAATGTCATAACGGATGGTCTGTTTGAGTCATAATGTCATATACTACTGTGTCTTAGTGCCGGGTAAAGGGATACGCAACTCTTCAGGACCCCCACCTAAAACCCCCCTCAGCGCCAGAGGTCTCTGTCACCTTTTCCTCGCCCCGTCATACCCTCGTAATTTCCCTCTCCTCTCTCCAAAACCTCTCTCCTAACCCCTCTCATTCTCCCCACTTCTCTGCCTCCTCTCTTTTAACCAACCCCTCTTTCACAGTCCTCTCCCCCGCCCCCTCTCCCCATGCCACTCTGGGGCTGTATGTGTGTCTATTTTAGGCGCCTGTTAGTGGAGGAAGCCCAGAGCCCCAGAGCCCAGCTGTCTGCTCATCAATCAGCTGCCCCCTTCCCCAAATGAGTGAAGCTGACCTGGGCCAGGCTGGCCCCTCACTGCCCCTCCAGACTACCAGACAACCAGAGAGCCGGAAGGCCAAACCACCAGAACCAGGGGGGGAGGGGGATATCAGTCTGAATTTCCTGTGGCAGTAACCTTTCCCGTACTTACTTGACATCCAACTCTCCATGTCACACACTCTGTGACACACACTGATTTCCAAATCTCCAAGTCACACACCCTCTAGACTTCCTTCCCTGCCTGCTGGCATCCATGAGTGTGTGTGTATCATGTGTGTGAAGGAATAAGACAGAGTGAATGAGTGTGTGAGTGTGTGTGTTCTCCAGCTCTTCTGTTACCCAACACTCCCCTCCACCCCCCACTGAGAGAGAGAGAGCCATGGCAGGTGCCCTTCTGAAAGGATCACTCTTTTCACCAATGTCACTCAGCCACCCTGGTCCGACCCTTCCCAATGACTCTGTCTGCTTGTTGACCCATTTCCACTTTATCACACTGCATCCTGGGTATCCCTAACAGATATTGGACCCGATAACCCCTCAAAGCTGACCCAATTTCAGTTTGTCCTGAGGATGAATCAACAACATTGTAGTTACTCCACAATACTAACATAAATGACAGAGTGAAAAGAATAAAGCCTTTACAGAATACAAATATTCCAAAATATGCATCCTGTTTGCAATAAGGCGCTAAAGTAATACTGCAAAAAAATTTGGCTAAGAAATGTACTTTTTGTACTGAATACAAAGCGTTATGTTTGGGGCAAATCCAACACAACACATAACTGAGTACCACTCTTCAAGCATGGTGGCGGATGCATCATGTTATGGGTATGCTTGTCATCGGCAAGGACTAGGGAGTTTTTTAGGCTAAAAAGCATTGGAATAGAGCTAAGCACAGGCAAAATCTGAGAGGAAAACCTGGTTCAGTCTGCTTTTCAACAGACAGTGGAAGACATAGTCACCTTTCAGCTGGAAAATAACCTAAAATATAAGGCCAAATATACACTGGAGTTTCTTACCAAGATGACATTAAATGTTCCTGAGTGGCCTAGTTATAGTACTGACTTAAATCGCCTTGAAAATCTATGACAATACTTGAAAATAGCTGTCTAGCAATGATCAACAACCAACTTGACAGAGCTTGAATAATGTTTTTGAGAATAATGGGCAAATATTGTACAATCCAGGTATGCTAATCTCTTAGAGACTTACACAAAAACAGTCACAGCTGTAGTCTCTGCTAAAGGTGATTCTAACATCTATTGACTTAGGGGGAAGAATACGTATCTATTAAATGACTGTTTTATTTTTCATAAATACAATTAAATATCATAGAGTTTGGTCAAAGAGGAAGAAGAAATCGATTATATTTTATTTCATTCATGACCCAGAGGAAGGCACAGTGATGCCGAAACGTTGGTAAATACCCATTCAATTGCTGGGCCATTACACATGGAGTGTGTGACTTTCTTTCTTTTGATAGTTTCTCATTCATGAAACATGTTACAGTAATATATCTTGTGTGGATACTTGACCCCCCCCAAAAAAAGGAAAATTAAATCAATTTGAATCCCATTTTGTAACAAATCTAAATGTTTGAAAAGTCAAGGGGTGTGAATACTTTCTGATGGCAATGTATGTGACAGAGAGTAAACAACGTGTAAGATGAAGAAAACAACAAAGGCCATAGTGGGAACTGGGGTCTGTACCACTGATGGCTGTTGCCATGCTCTTATCAAGAGTTGGCCAACACAGCCACAACACATCAGCACAACAGATGTTGACAACAAGGATGCTTTGGTGTGCCGCCTTTTCTCATGAACCTGTTTTAGATTCTGAGAATAAATGTTATAGCATTGATTAGTTTTAAGGCAGAACATGAGCCAAGGATCATTTTGGGGTGGCAGGTAGCCTAGTGGTTAGAGCGTTGGACTAGTAACCGAAAGGTTGCTAGATCGAATCCCCGAGCCGACAAGGTAAAAATCTGTTGTTCTGCCCCTGAACAAGGCAGTTAACCCACTGTTCCTAGGCCGTCATTGAAAATAACAATTTGTTCTTAACTGATTTACCTAGTTAAATTAAGGTAAAAAAAAAAAATATCCTTAGAACCACATTCTCTGAGCACAAGGTGCATTCATAAATCACTGTTATAAGGTTCAGCAACAGAGGGGCCAGTCTTAACAATACACTACTGTCTGTCCTGCTGGCTGCTGCATCATCATCATCATCATAATCATATGCCACCAGGGGTCTTTCCATAGTCCCCAAATCCAGAACGAATTCAAGAAAGCGTACAGTATTATATAGAGCCCTTATTGCATGGAACTTCCTTCCATCTCATATTGCTCCAATAAACAGCAGACCTGGTTTCAAAAAACAGATAAAGCAACACCTTGCGGCACAACGCCTCTCCCCTATTTGACCTAGATAGTTTGTTTGTATGCATTGATATGTAGGCTACGTGTGACTTTTATGTATGTAGTTCTGTCCATGAACTGTTCTTGTCTATCGACGTTCTGTATTATGTCATGCTTCATGTTTCATGTTTTGTGTGGACCCCAGGAAGAGTAGCTGCTGCTTTTGCAACAGGTAAAGGTGATCCTAATAAAAAATAAACAAATAAATCATCAGAATCCACATTAGAACCAGTTAGGGACATCAGTCTGAGCCCCTGCCTCTCTGATGTTGTTATTGGTTCTCCAAGAACATATCCTACATCCTGGAGCCTCTGGTTCTAAAACATTGCATTACAAAACATTAAGAGCACCTGCTCTTTCCATGACATAGACTGACCAGATGAATGCAGGAGAAAGCTATGATCCCTTACTCATGACATCTGTTAAATCCACTTAAATCCACAGCGTAGATGAACGGGAGGACAGAGTTTAAAGAATGATTTTTAAGCCTTGAAACCATTGAGACGTGGATTGGGTGTGTGCCATTCAGAGGGTGAATGGGAAAGACAACATATTTATGTCTTTTGAACGGGGTACGGTGGTAAAACACTGCTGTGTTTTTCACGCTCAACAGTCTCTCGTGTGTATCAAGAATGGTCCACCACCCAAAGAACATTCAGCCAACTGTGGGAAGCATTTGAGTCAACATGGGTCAGCATCCCTGTGGAACGCTTTCGACAGTGCCTTGCGAAAGTATTCGTCCCCCTTGAACTTTGCAACCTTTTTCCACATTTCAGGCTTCAAACATAAAGATATAAAACTGTATTTTTTTGTGAAGAATCAACAACAAGTGGGACACAATCATGAAGTGGAACGACATTTATTGGATATTTCAAACTTTTTTAACAAATCAAAAACTGAAAAATTGGGCGTGCAAAATTATTCAGCCCCCTTAAGTTAATACTTTGTAGCGCCACCTTTTGCTGCGATTACAGCTCCCATTCCTCCTTGCAAAACAGCTCGAGCTCAGTGAGGTTGGATGGAGAGCATTTGTGAACAGCAGTTTTCAGTTCTTTCCACAGATTCTTGATTGGATTCAGGTCTGGACTTTGACTTGGCCATTCTAACACCTGGATATGTTTATTTTTGAACCATTCCATTGTAGATTTTGCTTTATGTTTTGGATCATTGACTTGTTGGAAGACAAATCTCCGTCCCAGTCTCAGGTCTTTTGCAGACTCCATCAGGTTTTCTTCCAGAATGGTCCTGTATTTGGCTCCATCCATCTTCCCATCAATTTTAACCATCTTCCCTGTCCCTGCTGAAGAAAAGCAGGCCCAAACCATGATGCTGCCACCACCATGTTTGACAGTGGGGATGGTGTGTTCAGCTGTGTTGTTTTTACGCCAAACATAACGTTTTGCATTGTTGCCAAAAAGTTCAATTTTGGTTTCATCTGACCAGAGCACCTTCTTCCACATGTTTGGTGTGTCTCCCAGGTGGCTTGTGGCAAACTTTAAACGACACTTTTTATGGATATCTTTAAGAAATGGCTTTCTTCTTGCCACTCTTCCATAAAGGCCAGATTTGTGCAATATACGACTGATTGTTGTCCTATGGACAGAGTCTCCCACCTCAGCTGTAGATCTCTGCAGTTCATCCAGAGTGATCATGGGCCTCTTGGCTGCATCTCTGATCAGTCTTCTCCTTGTATGAGCTGAAAGTTTAGAGGGACGGCCAGGTCTTGGTAGATTTGCAGTGGAGTGATACTCCTTCCATTTCAATATAATTGCTTGCACAGTGCTCCTTGGGATGTTTAAAGCTTGGGAAATCTTTTTGTATCCAAATCCGGCTTTAAACTTCTTCACAACAGTATCTCGGACCTGCCTGGTGTGTTCCTTGTTCTTCATGATGCTCTCTGCGCTTTTAACGGACCTCTGAGACTATCACAGTGTAGGTGCATTTATACGGAGACTTGATTACACACAGGTGGATTGTATTTATCATCATTAGTCATTTAGGTCAACATTGGATCAGTCAGAGATCCTCACTGAACTTCTGGAGAGAGTTTGCTGCACTGAAAGTAAAGGTCCTGAATAATTTTGCACGCCCAATTTTTCAGTTTTTGATTTGTTAAAAAAGTTTGAAATATCCAATAAATGTCGTTCCACTTCATGATTGTGTCCCACTTGTTGTTGATTCTTCACAAAAAAATACAGTTTTATATCTTTATGTTTGAAGCCTGAAATGTGGCAAAAGGTCGCAAAGTTCAAGGGGGCCGAATACTTTCGCAAGGCACTGTAGAGTTCATGCCCAGACAAAATCAGGCTGTTCTGAGGGCAAAAGGAGGGGGGATGAACTCTACAAGGTGTTGAAAGCGTTCCACAGGGATGCTGCCCCATGTTGACTCCAATGCTTCCCACAGTTGTGTCAAATTGACTGGATATCCTTTGGGAGGTTTGACCATTTTTGATACACACAAGAAACTGTTGAGCGTGAAAATCCCAGCAGCGATGCAGTTCTTGACACACTCAAACTGATGTGCCTGGCAACTACTACCATACCCTGTTCAAAGGCACTTAAATATGTTGTCTCTGCCCATTCGCCCTCTGAATGGCACACATACACAATCCATGTCTCAATTGTCTCAAGGCTTAAAAATCCTTCTTTAACCTGCCTCCTCCGCTTCATATACACTTATTGAAGTGGATTTAGCAGGTGACATCAATAAGGGATCATAGCTTACACCTGGATTCACCTGGTCAGTCTATGTCATGGAAAGAGCAGGTGTTCCTAATGTTTTGTGCACTCAGTGTATATACAAATAGCTGGATATATACAAATGATTTGTAGACTACTTGTTACTTATTCATCTTTAGTCCACATACTTGAACACATGAGATAGAGATGCCAAATCACTACATCATTCAGAAGCAACTATAAAGACATTGCCTAATCCAAATTGGAGACTATCCATTCGATGAGAACGCTCCAAATGACTCATTCAGTATTTCATTTCATGAACAACAAATGACAGCAGCCAAGTTGGTTAAACCTGAGATTGTAATGACTCTCAATTGGCAGTATCGTTTCTAATGGGACCATGCATGAGTTACACAGTAATAACACACAGGGATCCAAAGGCATGCACCGAATCCAGAATCTCTCTGTTTCCCGGATCCAGCTGAAAGCAGTCTTTGTCGGGGAGTCAGAAAGGGGACATTTCTTGTTTGGCGCATCCTGAACACATCGCGCCGTGGTCTGGTCACTCTTACGCACAGAAGTACATATCGACGACGTGCGTAATTTGCGTCAAAATGTACAGTGCATTTCAGTTATGCACTGTTTATAACGCATGCAACAATAGCTATGGAGAAGTGTATACAGTGAAAACACAACTCTGAACAATCTAATCATGGAACAATCAACAACACAACTAGGAATACGTTTTGCTCTAATAAATAAAAAGCTGCATTGCGCATTACTTTTCTATAAGATCAAAATGTGTTTAATTCATTTTGAGGAGAAATCAATCTCAGACTCATTCCCCTGACTCAAATACGCCCTTTAAACAGTAACGGCACCCCCAAAAGTGGCTATCCCAGACAGAGTGGACAAAGCATCAACTTTCAACATGTTCCGAGAAACCCAACCATTGCGCTATATCGGTCCTAAATACAAACACCACTTACCTATCGATACCAGCTTTATGTGTTCTCTCTCCAAGAATTCCAGCGCAACGGACACATTTTCCAGTTTCATTTGTCTGAAGTTAGGTCTGGCGTGGTACTTTCTGTACATTTTCTTCTGGCTCAAAACCTCCAGAAGACCGATGAGCTTGAGCCCGTCGGTCAGGTCTTTCTGTAGGTCGTTGATCCGCTTGTTGAGGCACTTGAGGTGCTCGTTGCACCACCTGGTGAAGGTGTTCTGTTGTATTTTCTTCCAGGGCGCATCCTCAGCGAGGTCCTTCTCCGTAGCCGGCATCTCTTCCTCGTCGTCCCCGTTGTCCGTACTCTTGTAGTACTGCGGCGGCTGCTGCTGCTCGTAGTACGTATTATTGCTCATCATGTTGTCGGTTTCCGTGCCCTTTTTATACCACATTCAGTGGGGCCAGTGTGTGAACGTTACGGCACGCAAGGGAGCGTGGAAAGAAAGAAAAAAACAGTTTATTGCGGGCCAGTGCCAAGCATTGGCCGCGAAAAAAGTTGTAAAACTAGGAAAAATAAGTAAACGAGATTTTCGTTTGTACTTGTGATGGGAGTGGAGTTTGTCAAACCAAGCAGTCTGTCAATGGGATTAATTAAATAATCCGTTTATCGTTTCCAATGTGGACGGTCTCCTGGCTTTAAATTTATCAGAATTGTGAAAAAAGTGGTTGCTGCATCCGAATAGACACCTTGGCACGGAAGAAGAATAGACTGTAGAAAGATGAAGGCGTTGTCTGTGGACAGGACCGCTAGTAGCCCTACGAAGTCGGCGGCGGCAACCTGCTTGGTGATGTCCGTTACACTTGAGTAGCTAAATGAAGCTCTAGGCAGGACAGGTTTTTAAAAAGCTCGGCACCCCTGAAGCTCGCGTCAGGCCCCTCGACTCCCTGGAATGCCCCCGTCATGACCATATACAACTGCAGGATGGGTATTCTCTAATCAGACGAAGATAGCGAGATGCAACACCATTGGGTAACATAAGAGAAGGGGGTCAACGATTGGCCCTGGGGCGCCATAACAGTTGTGACACTTCTCCTTATTTTTAGGCTCTCTAAAATTGGGCGAGGGGGACGGAGCTTTGAGGTTGTTGTAAAAGTGAACGGTGACCAGGGCCTACTGGGCCTTTAATAACAATTGGACTATGAAGGGAAAAATGATGCCAGCATCTTCAACAGATCCAACCTTTACCAGCCAGGGTTATTCTTGCTGTCACTCATATGTCCACTGACGCAGAATTGTGTTTATAAACATATATATTTGTCAACATAATAAATAAACTCACATGACAAGCTAACTTATTAATGCGATAACATCAAACCTTTTGACGCTTAATTAACAAGAGGAAGATCTCTTGTTCTTTTTTTCTCTCACTCTTTCGCTCTCTCACTCACTTGCTCTTTCTCTCGCTCGCGCGCACGCTCGCTCGCACGCACACACACACAACCAAATGGGGTAAAGTTAAAACAGTGTTTGATTGCATGTCTGGTGTTGTCCGCCCCATGGCTGACTCTGTGGTGAGCTATGTAAATGTTATGCGGCCTGAGTCTTTTCCTGGAAGTGACACTGGTAGCTATGTGGTCACGGTTGACCTCTGACCCATGATGTAGGGTCCATACATACGTAAGACAAAGAGTAAGAGGTTAGAGAGGGTCTTTCATCCTGAATTAATTAAGCCAAATGAAAGTTACTCCTGAGGTGGTGACCTGTGGCACCCTCTATAACCACTGAGCTTATTATTATTTGACTCTGCTGGTCATCTATGAGTGTTTGAACATCTTGAAGAACAGTCTGGGGTTAAGTATTCTAGCCACCCCTCAGAGCCTGGTTCCTCTCTAGGTTTCTTCGTAGGTTCCTACCTTTCTAGGGAGATTTTGCTAGCCAGTGTGCTTCAACGTCTGTATTGCTTGCTCTCTGGGGTTTTAGGCTGGGTTTCTGTACAAGCACTTTGTGACAGCTGCTGATGTAAAAAGGGCTTTATAAATACATTTGATTGATTGATTGATTGATTAAGCAATTAACATCCCATCATTCTTAGGGTCATGTATAAAAAAAATCCCAGTTGCCCATTATTTTGGCTACAATGGCTGGAAGAATAGATCTCAGTGACTTTGAAAGAGGGGTCTTAAAGAAGCATGGGTTTAAAGTGTGTGTGTGTGTGTGTGTGTGTGTGTGTGTGTGTGTGTGTGTGTGTGTGTCATAGTCACCAGATCTCATTCCAATGGAACAGTTATTGGAGAGAATCTGGAGCGGTGCCTGAGAGAGCAGTTTCCACCACCATCAACAAAACACCAGATTATGGAATTTCTCGTGGAAGAAGGGTATTGCATACTGCCAATAGAGTTTCAGACACTTGTAGAATCGATGCCAAGGCGCATTGAAGATGTTCTGGTGCCTTGTGGTAGCCCAAAGCCCTATGAAGATGCTTTATGTTGATGTTTCCTTTATTTTGGCAGTTACCTGGCAGTTACCACACACAGACACTCAAGAGTTAAATAACAGGTAAGGCCTTTATAAAAAAAAATACCAAAAATACTCAAACTCATTCCAAAACACGGCAAATGTGAAAAACAAAAACTTGCATCACATTTCATGAATCAAAAAGTCTGTCATTTTAGTGCCTTGTGCGCACAATGCTGTGGGTGGGGTGCTCAGCTCTGCTACTCTTGGAGTCTGGGTTGGCCTGAGGGTCCTCCCCACCCTCCCTGCTCCTCTTACGGGACTTGGACAGCTGGGAGAAGAGGTCCTGCTGGTTCTCTCTGGAGCTCTTCATGCTGCACTAGCAGTAAGTCATGGCTCTGGTGACTGTTTCTCTCGTCAGAGAAGCCAAGCCACATCACCTCTCTCCCCCTATGCCTCTCACCATGGCTGGGCCTGGAGTATCAGTAGAGGCTAGGGTGACTCTCCCTTCTCCAGCTCTGGCTGTGGCCAGGTTGGCTGTGGCCAGGTTGGCTGGAGGCAGCAAGAGGGACACTGCACTTCTGAAGGGACTCCATGTTAGGCTCCCACACATCCAGCACCAGGTAAGACTGGATGTCCTTCAGCTCTAAGCAGTCTTTGATAGGCTGGGCCCTTGGTGCAGACACTTCAGACACCCAGAATGTCTTCTTCACAATGTGGACAACTGAGGGCAGCCATCCTGACCAAAGTGGAATTTTCAAAGGAAGACAGATTTGTAAGTCAAGTGTTGAACAGGAGACAAAGCCACATGTATTTTTCCGTTATTGAATTACCTTACATTTATGCATGAGTTATTTTACAGACAAATTTGACTTTTGAACATTTAAAAAGCCTTAGCTTTCTTGCCCAGTTTGGTGATTATAGCTAGAGAAGAAGAGGATTTGTCAGGAGTCATTGTAACACACATTGTCAAAATTCTAGAATATCACAGGAATTAATTTATGATGTCATCACTGGATCTTCCCATGTAAATCTTGTTTTGGCAACCGATAAATTAGCAGAACTAGAATGGTTGCATCAGAGGTCTAGAGTAACAATGAATGTGATGAGTATGATTCTTTATCCAACATTCCACCTTGATATGACACCTCTTGATTATCAGTCAGATCTTCAGTATTTACAAAAACAAAATACACAAGTTAGACATGTATCTGGCAGCACACAGGTTACTTGCAACTTTTTGTGCTTTCCAATAGTATAATTTCATCATAATTATGAGTGCCACAACTCTGAATGCCAATGGGCAGCGTTGCCTACTGGGACCGGGATGCTCTGTATGATTCAGAAATGCAGTTGTAATGGTCAGTGTTGACTCCTTTACCCTCAATAAGGAGAGTTAGCTTAAACAGTGGGGGACACAGAAAGGGAACACACACACACTCAGAGGCAGTAGGCCCAGAATATCTACATCTCTCCCCCTCTTGTGTGGGTGATCTCACACCTCAGTCAGCAGGAGAGAGCATCAACATGTAATTGAGCTCTCAAACACAGTGTCTGAGACTCACTGGACTCACGTCTTCCATAATGTTGCTTTCTGAGGGGAAGGAAATGCCTGAAAACACCTGAAATGTCTACATGAACTAGCAACTGCCCGAGCACTGCTTAAAGTGCCTTCAGAATGTATTCACACTCCTTGACTTTTTCCACAATTTGTTGTGTTACAAAGTGGGATATAATGGATTTAACTGTATTTTTTTGGTCAACAATCTACCACTCAGGTACATTAACTGCCTTCTTGGTAAGCAACTCCAGTGTAGATTTGGCCTTTTGTTTTAGGTTACTGTGGCGACAGGTGGTTAGAGCATTGGGCCGGTAACCGAAAATTTGCTAGATCAAATCCCAGAGCTGACAAGGTAAAAATCTGTCATTCTGCCCCTGAACAAGGCAGATAACCAACTGTTTCTAAGCCACAATTGAAAATAATAATTTGTTCTTAATTGACTTGCCTAGTAAAATCGAGGTAAAACATTTTTTTTTAAATGGCCTTTAAATCTCCCATCATTTGTTTTGGCACTGTCCATATCTAGCTTGTTTTTGGTCGCAGGTTCAGGAATGGCTGAAGAATTGCAACATTTCCCGTTAACTTTGCATTTAGCACCACTGGGTGATCTGAAAGGTCATAATCAATTGAGCAATAATATAATAATACTCCTAGCAAAAAAATGTTTGTCTTTAATTTACAATCTGCCGAAGCTATGATAATAGAAACGTTCAGAACTTTTGTGAAACATCACAGCACAGTTGAAAAAAAGATATAGCAAATAGAAATCCCAAAATGGATGGTGTTCATAGATAAATGGGAGGGGTTGAGGGTAGCTGAAGGATGGGACTAAAGACAAACTAAATATAACTAATGTAAAATATACCGTGTCCATAGAATGTATGTAGTATGTATAAGCTGGAAGTAGAAGTCTAATTAGGGGAGTGGTGGTAGGTTTAGGGGAAATAATAAAGGACAATATATATAGAAAACAAAAATATAAACGCAACATGCAACAACTTCATATGAGGAAGTCAGTCACGCACTACAGTGTGCATCGTAACTGTATAATGACTAGAGTATAGTGAATAGCGTGTGTATAGTAGAGAATAGGGTGCGTCCATCATGTGCGGTCATGTAATGGATCTGAGTGAGAGGCTTTGACACTGAGCGCTGGAACTATATATAAAACCCCTGGAGGAGGGAGAGACAGTTAAGGACCAAGAGGGGTGTGATAGGGTTGCAGAGGGTTACGATGCAGGGAGTGTTGATCATCTTTCCTCTTTACGCTGTTCCTTTGGAACCTCCTCTCTGACCTGTCAACAGGTCAGTCACACAGCGAATAAAGATCGGACTGAACTGTCTTAAGCTTGTAGTCTGCAATTCACTTAGAAATGTATGTGGTGTATTCAATCCAACTGAGATTAGGATGTTTCTGGAATATGGCAAAATAACATTGATCAGGATTGTTCATATGAGACGGCATGTTCATGAGCATTCTTTTACAGTAACATTGCTTTCAGACCAGTTGAGTTCACACACATAAGCTCAGAAAAAAAAAGAATCTGCCCTTTTCCAGGACCCAGTCTTTCAAAGATAATTAGTAAAAATCCAAATAACTTCACAGAGCTTCAATGTAAAGGGTCTAAACAAGGTTTCCCATGCGTGTTCAATGAACCATAAACGATTAATGAACATGCACCTGTGGAACGGTCGTTAAGACATTAACAGCTTACAGACGGTAGGCAATTAAGGTCACAGTTATGAAAACTTAGGACACTAAAGAGGCCTTTCTACTGACTCTGAAAAACACCAAAAGAAAGAAGCCCAGGGTTCCTGCTCATCTGCGTGAATGTGCCTTAGGCATGCTGCAAGGAGGCATGAGGACTGCAGATGTGGCCAGGGCAATAAATTGCATTGTCCATACTGTGAGATGCCTAAGACAGCGCTACAGTGAGACAGAATGGACAACTGATCATCCTGTCAGTGGCAGACCACGTGTAACACCTGCACAGGATCAGTACATCCGAACATCAAACCTGCGGGACAGGTACAGGATGGCAACAACAGCTGCTCGAGGTACACCACGAGCAGCACAATCCCTCCATCAGTGCTCAGACTGTCCGCAATAGGCTGAGAGAGGCTGGACTGAGGGCTTCTCGGCCTGTTGTAAGGCAGGTCCTCACCAGACATCACCGGCAACAACGTCGCCTATGGGCACAAACCCACCGTCACTGGACCAGACAGGATTGGCAAAAAGTGCTCTTCAACTGACGAGTCATGGTTTTACATCACCAGGGGTGATGGTCGGATTCGCGTTTATCGTTTTAAGGAATGAGCGTTACACCGAGTCCTGTACTCTGGACCGGGATCGATTTGGAGGTGGAGGGTCCGTCACGGTCTGGGGCTGTGTGTCACATCATCATCAGACTGTGCTTGTTGTCATTGCAGGCAATCTCAATGCTGTGCATTACAGGGAAGACATCCTCCTCCCACATATGGTACCCTTCCTGCAGGCTCATCCTGACATGACCCTCCAGCATGGCAATGCCACCAGCCATACTGCTCGTTCTGTGCGTGATTTCCTGCAAGACAGGAATGTCAGTGTTCTGCCATGGCCAGCGAAGAGCCCAGATCTCAATCCCATTGAGCACGTCTGGGACCTGTTGGATCGGAGGATGAGGGCTAGAGCCATTCCCCCCAGAAATGTCTGGGAACTTGCAGGTGCCTTGGTGGAAGAGTGGAGTAACATCTCACAGCAAGAACTGGCAAATCTGTTGCAGTCCATGAGGAGGAGATGCACTGCAGTACTTAATGCAGCTGGTGGCCACACCAGATACTGACTGTTACTTTTGATTTTCACCCCCCCTTTGTTCCGTTTCTGTAAGTCACTTGTCTGTGGAACTTGTTCAGTTGTTGAATCTTGTTATGTTCATACAAATATTTACACATGTTAAGTTTGCTGAAAATAAACGCAGTTAACAGTGAGAGGGCGTTTCTTTTTTTGCTGAGTTTAGAGAGAGAGAGAGAGAGAGAATAAGGATAAACTACTTTTATTTCTCAGTTCATTTACAAAATGTACAGCCTATTTACCAAAATACTCACAATATTCTCATTAACCCATAAAAGCTCATAGAGACATTGACTGGCAAGGTGTTGTAGTAGAGACTATGGCTAAATCAGATTCAGCACCGCATAAAACAGACATTGACAGTAGCCATGTCACACAGACCCAGACAGAGAGACATACAGAATGAGCAGCAGCTTTACATGAGGTCAAAGGTCAAACTTCACATCATCACATGCAGTGAGCAGCAGCCAGTTTCTAGTTAAGAGCACAGGTTGTTTTAACATGTAGAATAGTTTCCGTAATGTGTCTCTCCCTTATTGTTTAAGCTTCCATGCTGGAATAGAAGCTGGGTAAAAAGAAAATACACAGTCAGTGGAATTTACAGTATTTGAAGCACAGCAGAGAAGATAAATACCACATAAATCTATACACACTGTAGAGACCAGACAATTGAAGAAGAAAAGTAGAATAAAGTAGAGTACAATAGAGTAGAATAGACTGTATGAAACCAAAGTGAAAATATTAATAGTGACAACCCAGTAAAGTAGTAAATCAACTAAGAGAGACGGACATAGTGAGAGAGAAAAAAAATCACAAATGATTCTGATTAGTCATGCATTAATAAGGTCAAAATGGATTGGCTGAAATTACTGTGACTACACGGGACTAGATCTACTCATCTATTGGCATGCAAGTTAATAAGTCTAACATGCAATATCTAAACATGTTACGGTCTCATACACATATACACTATTCATGCACTGGCTGTGTTCAGCCAATTCAAAAAGAAGCCTCTACTCAATCTAGAACTGCTCTCAAATCAACAAACCACGTTATTTAACTGTGCTAAATGATTTCCTATTTACAATACAATACAAATACCACATGTTGGTCCACAACTACAGATATTGTTTTTACATACACTGTAGCATGCATTTACCTACCAATGAGTTCTTATATTGTCTCTGCACTGTGGGAAAAAAGATTCTATACACAGTGTCTAATTGCCCATCATACGTTTATGATTATGAATCACGTATTGAAACTAATAGCATATACTTAAAGTCGTAATGAATTGATTCTTAGCATAAATTAGAAGCACTAATTACCTATGCATATTTATAATGCTATTACTCTACAATAGGATACTGGAATACAGAGGAATATTGGCTAAGCACGCTTTCAGTGTCTTGTCACCTACACACCCACAGAATGTTAGCTGATTAGCTCGCCTACATACATCTATGAAACCAGCCAACTAACTGTCAGTCATGACAGCACACTACAAATCCAGGCACCAGCTATAACGCTTACTGCATTCTGTACACGTTTCTCACAAACGATCCTCTCGAAAAGAAAACACTTATGGCAGATTGCTCTCTCAGTCATAGTCGTGGTGTGTTCTCGGACAAAGACCGTTCTCACTCAACGCAAAGCGCATTTCTGACATTTGGTTCCACCGTTAACATAAAGGAGTTGAAAGGATTGTGTTGCTATGTATTTCCACGGTAGCTAAGTCATGCCAAAAGGTAGAGTAAGAACCAAAAAGTATTCTCGGTGCACTCCGTAGGTGCCGAAAAGGCAGAGTAAAGGTTAGACGTCTTCTCCATGACAACAGTGTCACATCGCGGTTGTTGTTAAGTCAATCTATCATTGGAATGTGTTGTGTCAAGTTTACAGCAATGAGACTGAAAAGTTCCCATGCATTGCAGGCACGTTGCAGGTGTAGAACCTGTGAATAAACTGTGTGCTTCGTGCCAACAAAGAAAAGGGAATCATCGTTAGAGAATATAGATATCAGAGAGTAGAACGCAAACAGTACAAGACGAAAAGACTCGGTAAGAGAAACCCCAAAATGCACATCCTAGAAAACAATGGTCCATATTTCATCACTGGCTACACTTTTCATTTTGGTGACCTATGTTGATTGTTTGTAATTTTTCAGAACGCTTGTCACGATTATAATATAAAATATAATGCAAAACATTTAAACACAATGTCTATTTACAAAAATAACTCTCTGTTTCAAATAACGAGCCTTGTTAAGTTCTGTTTCTAAGCAGAATCAAACACAGTGGAATCAGTCATTAAATAACTCCTCAGTCTTGGGGACAAATTCTTCCTATGGCTACAAAAATAGACATCTAGCTGGAAATCATTTGGACTGTCAAAGTGAACACACCAAGTTGCATTTATGATAGTATTGTTTGTCTGTATAGATGTGTATAGTGGTCGTGGTTCCATTCACATACAAAATATAACCAATTGTAAGGAGAGAGAGAGAGAGAGAGAGAGAGAGAGAGAGAGAGAGAGAGAGAGAGAGAGACAGAGAGAGAGAGAGAGACAGAGAGAGAGAGAGAGAGAGAGAGAGAGAGAGAGAGAGAGAGAGAGAGAGAGAGAGAGAGAGAGAGAGACAGAGAGAGAGAGAGACAGAGAGAGAGAGAGAGAGAGAGAGAGAGAGAGACAGAGAGAGAGAGAGAGAGAGAGAGAGAGAGAGACAGAGAGAGAGAGAGAGAGAGAGAGAGAGAGAGAGAGAGAGAGAGACAGAGAGTCATGCAGACGAGAGAGAGAAAGAACCATTTACAAAGGAGACAAACATCCAATACAACAAACTCATATAATCAAACCCTCCTCCACACATCTTCATTTAAACGTAAAAAGAGCATGCCACAACATAAACAGAAGGATAAGTGTTACAGGTGTAGCAGAGACAATTGCAGTGGCAATGTTGAAAGTGATTCAAAAGGAGGGGTAGGTTCTGGGAAAAGATCACATGCCCTTTGGAAAGAGAAGCATCTCATCAGTGACTCAATATGTGCATGAGCTTTTCCCAATTCAACCTTTACAGGTTGTCAATAAACCAATCAACCATCAACCAATCAAATAATAAACCATCAACCGATCAATCAATAAATGTGCAGACATGTTCTGTGCTAAATTGTGTATTTCCATTGACGCCCATGCAGACACCGTACTGCCACAAACTCGGAGGCAGTCCCTGTTATAGGGAAACCGATTGAGTCAAACTGAAGGACTTTAAAGAGAGAAACAAGATATTGCCATCCTTATCTTTAGAGTGGCTTAAACAGGTATATGTATTTCTCCTTGAGACTACTTCCTTGTTGTGTTGTATTTCCTGGTGAAAATGTCAGTTGTCAATGCAGTCCTCCTTGGAAGATGAAGCGAGGAGGAGACTTGACAAGGGCATCGTGAGATAGGGGCATGGCATTGCCCATGTTGCCAGGGGAAACCAGCACAGTCATTTCCTGTACAGTGACTTCTGTTCTGTGTAGTCCTCAGGTAAACGCTCTGGAAAGGCTGGGGACTATCAGGACTACAAGCGCTGCCACGGCAACCACCGCCACCAGGTTCCAGCCTCCCTCGCTCTCCTGGTGGCAAGAGGACAGAGGACAGGGTTCAAAGGTCACAGAGGTTATTCATTCACAAGTTTTAACACACATACAGTAACAGCTCCTCGAGTTTGGTCAGATTAGCTCAAACAACCCCTTCGCTTTGCATACACTTTGGACACATCTATTTCCTCAACACACATGTTGGACAAAGGACTATTTTGTGCCTTACAGCCCAATAATTTACAGTTCAATTGGGATACAGACCGACACAACCAACCTGCACACTCTTTTGTGAGAAGAGAGAAGAATTGAGTGGTGTTGTTAGCTGCAGAGAGAGAGAGAGAGAGAGAGAGAGAGAGAGAGAGAGAGAGAGAGAGAGAGAGAGAGAGAGTGTGTGGGTGTGTGTGTGTGTGTGTGTGGTGTGTGTGGTGTGCGAGAGAGGGAGAGAGAGAGAGTTTAGCAGTGATGTCTCCCTGGAGCCCAGTAAGAGGATCCCCCTGAGTGTGGTGTAGTGTACTGACAGCTTCTCGCCCACACACACACACATACACACACACCCACACACAACTTGTGGCCATGTCATCCTAAAATGGACGCTTGACACTCTCATTAAAGTTTCTGAACCCTTACTACTCACTACAATAAAAGACAAACACTCCAACTCAGGCTAAATGTCCCAAGGTAAATAACCATACCTCATTCTAAATGTCCCAAGGTAAATAACCATACCTCATTCTAAATGTCCCAAGGTAAATAGCCAAACCTCATTCTAAATGTTCCAAGGTAAATAGCCAAACCTCATTCTAAATGTCCCAAGGTAAATAGCCAAACCTCATTCTAAATGTTCCAAGGTAAATAGCCAAACCTCATTCTAAATGTCCCAAGGTAAATAGCCAAACCTCATTCTAAATGTCCCAAGGTAAATAGCCAAACCTCATTCTAAATGTCCCAAGGTAAATAGCCAAACCTCATTCTAAATGTCCCAAGGTAAATAGCCAAACCTCATTCTAAATGTCCCAAGGTAAATAGCCAAACCTCATTCTAAATGTCCCAAGGTAAATAGCCAAACCTCATTCTAAATGTCCCAAGGTAAATAGCCATACCTCATTCTAAATGTTCCAAGGTAAATAGACATAACTCATTCTAAATGTCCCAAGGTAAATAGCCATACCTCATTCTAAATGTTCCAAGACCCCTTTCAGCTAAATCTGTCAGGGGCCATGCAAGAGAGAGAGGGATGGAGAAAGGGCTATGCCTCACTGCAGGCTGACCACAACACAGCATTCAGCTGGCTGGAGGTTGGAGGGAGAGAAGGTTTCTCTAAACCTCAGTTCCCTGGCTTCCTGGCTGCTGTCCCGCCTGTGGAGGTCAGGCAGGAGCAGTGGGTGTTGACATTAGCGCTGTGTCATCCATCTTGGCTCTAGTGGTAATCTCTGCACAGTCCCAATGGAGACATGAAAGTGTCACTGTGTTTCCCTCGGATAAGTGTGACGGACCACTCAAAAAAAAAGCCACCTTTCTCGGACGAAAACATCAGCGGAACAGGCGAGCAAGTGTGAAAGTCTCTTTCTTCTCTCTCCTTTTCATTTCTCTCTTACTCGCAGCTTTTCAAGTGTGGCGGCTGCTTGGCTGTTCCAAGCCAAGTTCTTAGTATTCTTAGAATCGGAGTCATTCCATTCAGTAGAGTCATAGTAAACACAGTGAATGGTGCATTTGGAGACTGCTGGGTGGGACTGAGTTATTGGACCATCTGCCTCAGTGACTCCGCTAACTCTAAGGTTGACGGCCCACCTTCAGAGGAACAAAGCAGACCACACGGTACATTTTGAGCCAGTTTACCCCAACGGGAGCCAAGTCGCTGACATCTGTAAAGTATTTTCGCCACCCTCTATTGACATTTTGGTTCTAGCCCATTTGGTGTTAATGTGGCTTTGGATGTTTATTGTTCACCATAGAGGTTGCGTTCCTCAAACAGATTTAGTTTGATTGACAGATCAAGGGAAACGTGATTCTCAGAGGGACAACTTACATTGTAAGACATTGGTCTATTCCACTGCAATAGCTGGTCTTTCCAGCACACGCTTATGCTTGAATCAGAGTCTTTATGTCAGTGGAATAAGGTACCCTTCCAAAACAGATCAGATCACTGTCAGAACTTTGAACTACGAACTCTAATAACATTTAACCATTAACCAAACCAGACGTACTGGCGCTATACATTCGCTTTCTACAGTATATCTGTGTGTGCAGTATTCTACATTCAGGCACACCCACAGCCAGAGGCTGAATAATCTGCATCTACAACAGACATTCAGCCTCTCTTAGAGGAAATAAGCGTTGACTATATATGATTCTTCTAGATAAAGAAAGGGCATGCCCATACCTGGTCCCCTCTAGGATGCCAGCTCCTCCCACCAGCACCATATCAGGGCCATTATTACAATCATTCCTATGAAGGAGATGGAGAGAACAGGGGGCTCAGACGGAGGAGTGCAGTTCTGGGGAGAAAACAAGGGATCGTGGGGGCATGAGAGAGGAGGAGGGAGGTGGTGAGAGAAATCACAAATCATAATAAAGTGAGACAAAAATGAAAGAATCACATATGGAGAGATAGATGAAGAGACAACAGATAGATATATGTAAATAAAACATCATGAGGTGATTGAGAGGTAGATAAATGAGATGACAGGCAGATAGACAGGTAGAGAGACCAATAGACAAGGACAGAGAGGGTGAGTGACAGAGAGGGAGAACAAAAGAAATAAAGAGACAGGCAGATTGATAATAAAAACCATATTGTGCAACGTTTTGTGGGGTGGTTATGGTAAACAGATTTGACAATATGAATGTGAATAAGTTTATAAATATGAGTTTTCAACAAAACACAGCCATGGCAACGATGAAGGGAGGGGAAAAACAGAAAGAGCATGGCATTAGAGCACATCAAAGATGGTTAAAGACAAGATGAACAACTTGTGTAATGGTTCTATCTTGTCATTTTAAGATCTCTGCCAACACTGAAAAGTGCTGCCTGTCACTCAAACGGTCACTCAGACAGAGAGAACCCTAGGAGTTGTAGGCAGCCCAGCAGTGTGGGTGAGGGGGTTTCGTCACAAGAGAAACTACAACTATGGAGGACAGGTGAGTGACATGAACTGCTGTGGTACTCAGGCTGGATGGTTTA
This sequence comes from Oncorhynchus mykiss, assembly GCF_013265735.2. Taxonomy (NCBI): domain Eukaryota; kingdom Metazoa; phylum Chordata; class Actinopteri; order Salmoniformes; family Salmonidae; genus Oncorhynchus; species Oncorhynchus mykiss. Next base: position 26,507,756 of record NC_048585.1, on the reverse strand, counting down.
AGTCCAAATTCTTGATAAGGAGACCACGTACACCCAATCAAATCATCAAGGGTAGAGTGGCTTGCTTATAAGCTCACATTTGTACACTATAATAACATGTGGGTTGATTAGTCTTTTTTGTTATTCAGTTTTCAACAAAACTCTGATTCAGAATTTCCTGGTTTTGATGGCATCAGAAAGGAAGAGGAAGAGAAAGAGGGTAGGGACCGGACTGTTTAGGTGGACACGGGGACAGACACTGGACAGGGCGACAGGACGCAGAGGACGCACACCGCCATTGAAGCAATGCATGTTGAGAAGAGGGCGGAAGAAGCCAGGGACCAAAGTCGAGGACACAAGAATAACTGACTACACCACTGGAGGCAGAGAGAGGACTGGAGGCAGAAAGAGGACGAGAGACAAGTCACGATTCCATGAGACATAGCTGTTTGACTGAGCTGTTGCTACTGACCCACATGCACACAATACAGGCAGACAGACAGACTTGATGCTTGAGGAGAATGGGTTAGTTAGCGCAAGTGTACTGTAAATACAGGTGTGTATGTGTATAGTTGTCTTCTCGTTCCCTTCTACTTACCTCATAACCAGCTCCTTCACCACCATAACCCTTCTTATAACACATGTGTAGTGTTTGTCCCCTTATAGGAACACTTGTTTTCACCAACTCATACACAGAAGAGGCCATCTTTTGTCGGCCATTGTTACCAAAGTTACCAAAGTTACCTCCCTCCGACCGCTGACCTCTCACCTGTGACTTCCTGCCGCCCAGCCTCTCTAGCTCCACCCTGCAGTGATGCAGTTCCTGCTCCAGCTCCGCCCTCTCCTTCTGGCTGCAGTCAAACAGCCCCTGAAGTTCCGCAAGCTCCCCCTTCAACCCTTCACACTGGGAAAGAGAGAGAGAGAGAGAGAGAGAGAGAGAGAGAGAGAGAGAGAGAGAGAGAGAGAGAGAGAGAGAGAGAGAGAGAGAGAGAGAGCATTTTCATCATCACATTGGCTTACTCTGTTTATAAGACTTGTATGTGTCTGTGTCCATACTTGTCTCTGTACTTGCGAGGACCTCTCCTCAGTCAGTTTGAGCTGGTCTCGTAGGGAGAAGACTTCAGAGGGTCCCCCGTTCCAATTGGTGATGGGCTTGCCATCAAACGAGATATTCTTCTGGATGGAGGCATCCACCAAGTGCCCACCTTGACCAGTCTGGGTCTGCCCACCCTGGGTCTGCCCACCCTGGGTCTGGGACAGGGTCATGTAGCCTCCAGCTTTCACTGATTCCTCATCCTGCCCAACACCCTCATCCTTCTGGTCTTCGTCCCCCTCCCCTCTCAAGGCCAGATAGACATCATTGGAGCTGTCATCCAGAGCAGAGAGATCATTCAATGTGTTAGCAATTTATAAGCATCATTCATCATGTGTGTGTGTGTGTGTGTGTGTGTGTGTGTGTGTGTGTGTGTGTGTGTGTGTGTGTGTGTGTGTGTGTGTGTGTGTGTGTGTGTGTGCGTGTGCATTTGCTGTGGTGTTGTTGATATCCGCAGTGCAGTACTCGCCTCATTACTGATTCCCTCTCAGCAACATTTATTCACTGGGAGAAAATTATACTGTGGGCCAACAATAACTCTCACAGAGTTTAAACAGATTTAACTCTGTCCCCTGGGCCAACCACAACTCTCCCAGAGTTTAAACATTAATGACATAACAGCTTATATGGTCAGATCACCCCATTACACTACAGAGTACTTTGCTAAAAGTGAACATAAATAATTGAAGCTTCAAAATTGATGAGCACTATCAGAGTACAAGAATAGAGTGCATTGAAGTAACTACTGTATTCAGTGTGATGTATTACAGTGCAATGCCGTGAAGGACCAACCACAGCTCTCTTTCATTCTGGGAAAACATGAGTCACTACTTCTGCCAATGAGTCTGAGATTTTTTTCTCTGAGGCTAACATTGGAGAAGTGCGTTGTGTCTTTCATTTGAGTAGATCTGGGTTGGAAGAGGGACTTGAGAATGAATTCAATGAAATTTCCTTCCTAATACGATGTCGCCACAAACCAAGATCACACAACAAAAAGTTATTTTTCAAAAACAGGAAATGACTTATGTCAGGATACAGGATCTTTTTTTTATTTACATTTTTACCCATTTTTCTCCCCAATTTCGTGGTATCCAATTGTTTTTAGTAGCTACTATCTTGTCTCATCGCTACAACTCCCGTACGGGCTCGGGAGAGACGAAGGTTGAAAGTCATGCGTCCTCCGATACACAACCCAACCAAGCCGCACTGCTTCTTAGCACAGTGCGCATCCAACCCAGAAGCCAGCCGCACCAATGTGTCGGAGGAAACACTGTGCACCTGGCAACCTTGGTTAGAGCGCACTGTGCCCGGCCCGCCACAGGAGTCGCTGCTGCGCGATGAGACAAGGATTTCCCTACCGGCCAAACCCTCCCTAACCCGGACGACGCTAGGCCAATTGTGAGTCGCCCCACGGACCTCCCGGTCGCGGCCGGTTACGACAAAGCCTCTGGTGGCACAGCTGGCGCAGCAGTACAGCGCCCTTAACCACTGCGCCAACCAGGAGGCCCCTGGATACAGTACTCTTACATACACAGGCTTCATCCTTACTAGTCTATGCATCCTAGATTTAGACGACGTTGTTTCCTAAGGCCTCACCCACATTAAACAATCCCTTCAAAGGGGACAAGAGGGGCTACTGTCTAGTGAAATGAAACCAGGCCTAAGTATGCTCTTACAGTAAGATCATTGATTTAATTTCCCACAGTGCTCTGCCGTGCTATGGCAGCCTGCTATATACAGTATAGCCACCTCAATATCAGGTCTGTATACAAGGAGCTCAAATGGCGATGTTCTCCTGTGTCTCGGTATCCCCTTTGATCAGAGTGGTGACACCAGAGAGCAGAGAGTGGAGGGTTTATAGGGAACTGTGTCAAGCATGTTATGTAAGAATGCAGTACTCACTGAGTACATAGAGTACTCACAGAGTATTGAGCTCTTTGATGTGCCACTGTCAGCAGCAGGACGTTAGCCCTCTGGATGGGTGTGTGTACCATGGAGAGATCGGCTATGAAATTGTGTGTGTTTGTGAGAGGGAGAGGTCAGTGTCTGTGTGTTGGAGGTACTGGGCTATGGCTGGAGGTAGGAGGTAGACTGCTAATTGCCTAATACTTAGCCTCCCTCTTTAGTTGTAAATTATTCATATTCACCAGTAGACTCGTCTACTGTGAGTCATCTTCACTGAGCTGTGTGTGTGTGTGTGTGTGTGTGTGTGTGTGTGTGTGTGTGTGTGTGTGTGTGTGTGTGTGTGTGTGTGTGTGTGTGTGTGTGTGTGTGTGTGTGTGTGTGTGTGTGTGTGTGCGTGTTCATCTGATTATAACCTGTTGTTGACTTTGTTTATAAACAGGTGTTGGCTTGTTGTGCTGCCTGTATTATGTATATTTTAAGACACATCTGGTGTATTCTCAGGTGCACAATCACACACGTGCATGCACAGACACAGACACATGCATGTGTGATGCACACAAAATGTACGGTTGTGTATTGTTTCTTTGTATTGGGGAAGAACGCTTTTACTGATATGTTAGTCCTCCAAGGTCTTGCCATTTCGATGCATGTATACTACTGTTGGCCAGTAGGGGGCATTAGACTTGTTCACTTCGCACTGGGACTATATGCGATCCTGCACCTGTGTGTTCTCATTATTGAGAGAACTTTGGCTTCGTTCTCCTGTTTCATAATTTATTTATTTTTCACCTTTATTGAACCAGGTAGGCAAGTTGAGAACAAGTTCTCATTTACAATTGCGACCTGGCCAAGATAAAGCAAAGCAGTTCGACACATACAACAACACAGAGTTACACATGGAGTAAAACAAACATACTGTAATGAAACAGCAGGGAGCAGGTTTCGAACCCTCGACCTTCGAGCCCGAGGTCCGGCGCGCTATCGACTGACCGCTTATAAACCCAGGGTCGTTACAATACAGTCAATAATACAGTAGAAAAATAAGTCTATATACAATGTGAGCATTTATCCTGTGTAACAGGTCAGTTCAGTGCAAAAATACACTGAATAGGACAATATAGCTTTGTAACTTGCCTGTTGAAGTGAATGTAATGGTTTTGAACAACATAGCAATTGCATAATTTGGTACAAGACAAAAAGCGCATGTCAAGTGTGAAATGTAATGATGGCGGTGCATTCCTTTGATCGAGAAAAAAAAGAGTTGTTAACTGGGTAAGACACGCCTGACAATGTCCTAATGGTTTAGAGAATTTAATGTTGTAACTGTGATGTTTAAGAACCTTGTAATTGTTGTACTATAAATGTTAGAAAAACAGTTTTTGGCTAGCTCCGGTCAGCTTTTGGCTAGCTCCGGTCAGTTTTTGGCTAGCTCCGGTCAGCTTTTGGCTAGCTCCGGTCAGCTTTTGGCTAGCACCGGTCAGTTGGTTGCTAGCTCCGGTCAGTTGGTTGCTAGCTCCGGTTAGCTTTTGGCTAGCTCCGATCAGTTGGTTGCTAGCTCCGGTCAGTTGGTTGCTAGCTCCGGTTAGCTTTTGGCTAGCTCCGGTTAGCTGTTTGCTAGCTCCGGTCAGTTGGTTGCTAGCTTCAGTTAGCAATATGGTAGCTTGTTCAGTCATTTTCCAATAATTAACATTAATCTCATTTGCAATATTATTGTCTTTCTATTAACCTTTCTTACACGGAGTGAATGTATTTTGAGCATGGGTATAAAATAACTTCTAATGAGTTATACCACCTTAAAGGCTTGCATCTTTTAGAGTCTCCCATGGGGCTATAGTGGGGAGCAATCAACTACATAATTATAATCTAAACAGGTGAATTAAGTTAAGCGTAAATGTGTTTGGGGTATAAATGTAAAGAATTTGAAGATGTGAATTGGATTGAAATGTAATATTTTTGATGTATGTTTGATATGTGTATGAACGAATATGTCAGGGGTTTATGAGACAGATTATTAAATACACTTTAACAACAACAAAAAATGTTGAAATACAACGAAAAGACAGAAAAAGACGATTTGCCCTTGAGAGAATGTTGAATAAAATAATCGAGAGAACCTTTGAAAGAGAAGCCACGTTCTCCTGTTTCATAATTTATCCTGTGCTACAGGAACTATCATCTGCTGCACCAGTCCCAAAACTGGGACCTATAACACACACACACACACACACACACACACACACACACACACACACACACACACACACACACACACACACACACACACACACCTCCTAGTTATGTTACACACACACACACACCTCCTAGTTATGTTACAGGGTGTATACTGTAGGAACGAGATCACACTCTCACACATCCAGACGACCAAGGAAGAAATGTCTTGGGGATAGAGATGGAAGAGACAAAGGCTTTAAAAAGCCTCTTACGTTTACCTGTGTGATCTTGTCTTATCTGTGGACTGACAGCTTGTTACTGATACATCAGACCCCAGACAAAAAGTTATGATAGATGATCTGCAGACAATAAACAGACGGTAGGTTTGTAGAGCATTGTGGGGGTCCCCAGACATAGAGAGCCTGTGACTAATTGGTCGGCAGCTTGTTCGACTGGCTGCTCGGCCACTCACCCGGCTCGCTGCTGCTGTAGCTGCTGCAGTTTGTGGCTCAGCTGTTTGTTTTCGTCCTTCAGGGTCTGACACTCGTCTGAAATCGCATGACACTCCGCCGTCAACTGGCTTACCTCACCTGGAACACACACACACACGTACACAGGGTCACATGAGTGTGTGCTGTTTTGTCTTGGTTGTGTGTTGGGGTGGGAAAGTTGACGCACTGAACCATGTTAACAATAAGTAGTCATGGTAACAGATTCCACAGGAAATGGTGTGATATGGCGAGGAAGGTAGTTGAGGTTTTGAACAACACTGGTTCCACCATGGCCCTGTAACATATTAGTTTAGATAGAGTCCTGAAATGTGTTCAGGTGTAACAGAGTTAAGAACGTGACGTAAGCTCACTCCACAGCGAGCTCAAAATGTCTGCCAAAAAAAGCTATCCAATTGGTGTTTGCGAACAGAGGTTCACTAGATCGAGACTGGTATGAAACAGGGACAGTGGAGGACGCTACAGTATACTGTTAGCAACACACAGACGTTGGTTGAGAGGCTCAATCCTCCCCTGGATGAAGGTGGTCAATGAGTGTGGGAGAGTTGAGGATGAAGTCTGAAAATAACCAAGTATAAGCTTACCTTTAAACACGACAGCACTATAGCGCCAAAGAGCTCCTCTTACAGGTGTTATAATTAGGAATGTTGTTTGTAATGTTGCAGGGCAGCGTGTGTTTATGTGTGTATACCTAAACGTGTGCACGTGTGTGTACACCTGAAAGTGTGTATGTGTGGGTGGCTATGAGAGAGGTTGCCACTTCTTGTTCAAGATCCTGATTTATGGCTATAAGAATAGCCTAATGTGTTTATGTGACTGGGTGAGGTACAGTACACTTAGACCCACCACTGTATCTTGAGCACAATCTCATTGACCCTTTCTGAATCCCTGTTTTCCTTTACTTTTATAGTCCTAATTCTGTCTCAATACCACCTTCTCCCCCGCCCTCCCTCCCTCTCTCCCTTTTCTTTCCTCCCTCTCTGTTCTTCCCTCTTTCTCTCTCTGGCATTAGCCCTGCTGTTACACAGGCTAATGAAAGTCATGCACAGGCTGGAGATGCACGAGGATAGAGCACTGTGAACTGCCAATATAATACAGGTCACACACATAGAGAGAGAGAGCCTTTGATCGAGTAACCCTGTGTTACTCATTCTGCTAGATAATATGTTATGTCCTCATTATACTGAATACATAAAGTAGGGAGAGAACAAACCAGAAGAGGTTTACAACACTGAGGAGGAAAGGCCAGGGGGGAGAGAGAGACAGAGACGGAGAGAGACAGAGAGAGAGCGCGCAGTACCCAGGCTCTCTTCTGAAAATAACCAATTGAAAAAAGCAGCTCTGGAAAAATATGGGACTTTAACTCATTTATATCTACTATTGGGTTGGTTTTGTGTAGGGCAGAGTTGTTTTTCTACTTATTAGCATTCAATTCAAATAAAGGAGTAGCAGCCATAACAAATGAGCACATTGAGACAGAGAGCACAGTACAACTTTTAAAAGCTTTCGCCTGCTTTCTGGACTTGAGGGGTTTCAACATTAGAGTGTTTGAAGGAGGAATCAGTTTTCAGTCTGCATCATCCCTACAGAGGCCAAGACAGATTGCGATCCTCATTTTCTCCGAAACAGTTTGTTACTCATCAGGTTGAATTTATTTTTATTGGCCTCTTTTATTTAGTCTGGGGAAACCCATCGAGACCAACGTCTCATTTTCAGCACAACAATACAACAATAGAGAAATGATCACTCTAACAAAGATTTATTTTTTATTTTTTTTACTTTTACAAAAACTACAAATTACAACTTTCAACATTACAACCACAACAATCTCTTCATTCACTCAAAAGAACTGCAACTCTCATTCAACACATCTAATACTCGAGCCATGAACTACCCTGGTGGCACCAGAGAATCAAGCGGTAAGGAGTTCTGCAGCCTATCCAACAATGGGGGGCATTAAACCTGAAAGGGGATCTACCTAGATCGTTACGGACTAGCGGAACCGCGAGATAATCAACCCATCAAACGGAAACAGAGGCTGTTGGCTTTCCTCCCTCTTGTTTGAGTACACACGGTGGTGCTGTGTCATTACCATACTGTCCTAACAGTATAGTGGTGACACCTTGAACTCTCCATGCGTGACTTCACCAATAACCATAAGCCTGCGATCAATAACACTCATAAATCCTCTAAACATTGCCGAAGTGTGTTTTAATGGAGAGGTCTAAAGACAAATCTGGAAACCCTGGAGTCACGATGATGACTCCCAGACTGTCTCGTATTTACCCACAGTTCTCTGCTGCTAAGAAGGCCTCTCTGCCAACTGGACCTGTTGAGTCTATTGGATCCGGCCTACAGTTTTAAATGGATCATATTACTGTGCATACTGACTGGGATTTTCCTCATCACTGATTGGTTTCCATTGCTTCAGTGTTATGTATGGAGTGGTGTACTGGATGGGCAGGGAATGTGTGTGGAATGGTTGTGTTTTGAGTTTGTGTACAGGGTTTAAGCAGTGTTGCAGCTTGTGTGGTGTTGTAGTGGTTAGTAGTTTGGGTTAGATGCAGGGTTAGTGCAGTATATAGTATGATAGTACCGTCAGTCTCTCCCTCCCTCCTCATGCTCTTCATACTGATTTCAGCCCGCAGGGTGGTGATCTCCAACTCGTACTCTTGGGCCGTGGTGCGGAGACGCTGCAGCTCGGCCCTCAAACGACACAGCTCCTCCTGCAGGGAGGCGATGTCGTTCTCCCTCTCCGCTGCTGCCTCCTCCCCCGCCTGCTGCAGAACCAGCACCTCCTCCTGGGCAGACCTCAGCTCCTCCTGCACCTCCCCCAGCTCACTCTCCTTCTCCTCCTCCAGAGAGTCCATCTCCTCCTGGACTGAACGCAGCTGAGCTAGAGGGGGAAGGAAAGGAGAGAAGAAGAGGAGAGGAGAGTTCATGTCAATCTGTAAATCAGAACAGACAAGCAATGTTGACTTGTACTCTGTCAAGGACCTTTTGTTTCAGGAAGGTCTGGTAAACACTCTAGTGAACATGTCCTGGCTGCAAAGAGCAGACACAAGAGCTGAATGAGCCAGGGATATGGGGAGGAGAGTGAAGAGGGAGAAGGCAGAGGAGAGGGACAAGGGCATTAGCTCTGGTCTGGGCTTTCTATCTCTAAAGTAGAACCCCTGTCGCCTCACCTCTCCTCATTAATCACACACACATACTTTACTTTTAAAGTGAAGAGAGACTGATGTGTTTACAAAGACATGGCCAGAGCTCAAGAGGCCATGGCTATATGGCAGTGTCTGCAGACCAGCTCTCTTACCACACACTGCACAGAGGAACCACACACCTAGATTACTTCTTGGACCACAACATTACGAAGATGTACAGTCTGGGCAGTTCTGGCTCAGACAAAGCTACTTACTTACTTAGTTATAGTGTGAGGTACAGTATCGTATTGTACTGGACATAGGCTTGTCCTGGGTTAGGGACAAAAGGCGTCTGGGCTCACCAGAGCAAGAGGGCAATTCTTGAGCACTCACACAGTTGTAGAATACGTTCACATTCTCCTCTTCAGAACTTTCCTTACAGGAACATCAATCCCCTTCTGCCTTAATGTTTACAGTAATTCAGCCAATCACATGGCCTCTCTCTGACGTCACATGGCATTCTGCCTTGGGGTTGCCGTTATGTGGAGCACACCATGTACGGAGAGTTCTCTCCCTCTCTCTCTCCTTCCCCCTCAGTAGATGGGAAACACTGGCGTCGTGTGTGTACAACAGCAGAATAACAAAGCCAAATGAGCTAAGACAAACTACCCTACCTCGGCCTGCCCCCGCCCACCCCACCCCCAGTCTGCATTCCAATAGGAGTCATGTGGTGAGTGTCACTGCAAGGGGGGAGTGCTGTGCTCCCTCTCACCCCCCCACGCACCCTTACACTCAGTCACCTACATAACCCCATGTTTATCCAAATGCTGAGCCTGGAGACTGAGCATCTTCTCCTAAGGTAGTGACATCATGACAAGGCCTCTATGTCGTCTGGAGCCACTGTCCTTCCTGTAACTAATGATGTCTGGTGCACAGAATGAAATAGAACAGAGTAGTAATATATGGATTTCTATGGTCTGGTGTCTCTCTGGTCACGTGACATCATTCAGACGGTGGCCACCAAGTCTCCTGAGGTTGAGCACCATTGAGATTTCAGCCAATCGTGGAGCTGTACCAGACGTCTTCCCAAGCAGACACATTCTCTGATTGGTAATTGGCACTAGATAAGCCTGTCATTTTAGACCATATAACTATGGTGGGACTAAGTCATAAGAGAATAGATATAGTGTCATATTCAGCTATGTGTATTGGAACCCTATAGCGCTTTTAATATTGACTCTACTTGGAACAATTTATTATAACACTTTTGTTTAAACCCTATAGCATTGTCAAGTGATGGGGACAGTACAAATAGACAGAGAAGGATATTGTGTCCAATCCATGTATCTCTTAAAGTTGTCCTCTCTCCACTATCATGAGACCCTACTAGGAGACAAAGGAGTGGGGGGGATTTTAAAAGTGATGTTCATCTATAAAAGTTATGTTTATTGTTAACTTTTCCTCAGCCAATACACTATTTCATGAGACAGTAGGGGAAGATAATGGTGCTGTGCTCATTTATCAGAAGTGGAGAGAGGAGAGGTTGTGTATAAGGGTGTGTGCGCTTGTGTGCATGTCTGTGTGTGTGCATACACGCTTGCGTGCGTGTCTACCTTGCAGTCTCTGGATCTGTCTGGTAAAGCTCTCTGCCTGGTGAGCACTAGCCAGACGCTCATCTTCCAACAGACCTGAGACAGAGGAAAGAAGGAGCGAGGGGAGGAAGAGAATGGGGGGATATGAGAGGAGGAAATGTACAAGAGGAGGGAGAGAAAGGGGGAGGAGAGGAGGAACAAAGTGAGTATGCATGTGAGTCAGCAGAATGGATCATGGGGGAGTTGGGGGCAGGGACAACTGGCACAAGAACCATGACAGCTGAGCAATAGGACCTCCCAACCCTCTCACAACCCAGCCGTGATGTCACAATGAACTGAACACCCAGCATGCAATCATGGCTACAGCTGTCACACACAGTCTCACACACACAGGCACACATACACCCACACTCACTCACTCAGACACACACAATTCCACACACTAACACAAATACAGTCACACTCAGACACAAACTCTTCACTCACACACACACTCACACTCACAAACAGCAACTCACCCTGGATCTCCATGAAGCTCTCTTCATGTTGTTGAGACACCTCCCTGGCCTCCTCCAGCTCCAACACCAGCTGCAACACATGGGACTTCAACTCCTCCAAGTCATCCTCCTCTAACATTACTCCTTCCACCTCCTCCTCCTCCACTTTCACCTCCTTCTCTTCTCCCTGGTCCTCCTGCTGGCCCTTCTCTCCGTTCCCCACCTCCACCTCCTTCTCTTTCTCCTCCTTCTCATCGTTCTCCTCCAGGGTCTCCCTCTCTTTGGCCGTCAGCATGTCCACAATGCCAGGCCTTTCCACCTTCAGGTCACATATGTCATCTAGAGAGAGAGGGATGGGGGAAAGGAGAGATAAAGATAGATAGTGTGTGAGAGAGAGATAATTACTACCTCGGTAAACAGCTTAGTTTGCAAACTCCTTTCATACAGAGGTCTGCATTGGCCTACAAAGTAGTAGCAGTATTTCTTAACACATTGACCGCTCTTCATATTATACCTCCTGGTGTTTGCAAGCTGAGAGGCAGCTGTGGTTCAACCCCCCACCTCATTGCTTGTCTAGGCTTTGAGTCTCTTACCCCAACCCCCTGACCCCCAGCCCCCACTCCACCTGCTGCCCCCCGGTATGATCCTCACCTGGTATCCACAGAGACACACCCCCCCCCACCCCCCAAAGACTTCCCACACACACTCGTTATTGCCCACACAGTCCACCACCTGAGATTGCTGTCATCAGACCAAGCAGAAGACTGCTGAGCAACTATTCAAGTAGTGTTACCTGTTCTACAGAGCCATCTAGTGGGAAAACAGTGGAACAGTCAGAGAAACTCAGAGGAACTCAAAAACACTCAATACACTCTATGGAGCTATATATGTCTCTTTAGAATCATCTAAAATGATGCTGAGTCAGGCGAAGAAAGAATATTTATCTGTTGATACACTTGAGTCATTGCATTTGCAATATTTGAGGTAGACTGCTTTCTATGTTAAAGAGATGATAGAAATCACAAGGACAAAAACTCAGAGTGCGAGAGAGACAGAGAGGGAGAGAGAGTAAGAGAGAGAGAGAGAGAGAGACACTCACTCTCTCTCTTGCAGTGCATGCTGGGAGTTTGAGTGTTTGGTGTGGAGGGCTCTGTCCTAACTAACTTGATTATTTTCTTGGACTTTTCTTTCAATTTTATTTTTCTATGGTGGAGGGTTAATGCAATATTTGTTTTAGCGGTATCCACAGTTTTTTCAAAGTTAGGGTGGAAGAGGACAGAGTAACTTTCCTGGGGTTTGGAAGGTGTGGTGTGCACGATGGCTTCTCAGCCTAGCGCGGAGGAGACGCTGTCGATACAGCATGGATTCAGGTGTGTTCCTGAGAATGGAGTTAAGGTGGAGGAGGTTCTGCTCGCGGTCAGTGAACAGGTAGGAGCTGAATTTATACATTCTGCTTCTAGAATGAACAAAGCTGTGGTCGTGTTCATGAAAAGGGCTAATTTGGTTGGTAGGCTAATTTCTTGCGGAATATTTGTAAGTGATGTGTTAGTGTCAATTTCACCTCTCTCTACCCCATGGACAAGAGTGGTAGTTGCAAATTTGCCTCCGTTTCTTACGGATGACCAAATCAGGAAAGAGCTGAGTCGTTTTCGTAAGTTTGCTAGCGGTTTTCGTGTACTGTCAGCAGGCTTTCAGGCAGATGCCGTTAAGCACGTTGTTTCATTCCGGAGGCAAGTGTTTATGTTTCTGAACAACAATGAGCAACAACTAAATGTGCATTCGATTGGGAGCTCTGGTGGAAAAAAGTGAGGCATGGGGAGGGGCTCTATGCAGGGTTTGCCAGCACAGATAGTCTACGGTGTTTTGAGTATGGGGATTTGGGGCATAAGAGCTTTGCGTGCCCACATAAAGCCCGCAGACAAGGTGAGGGTACAAGCGCCAGTGGGGGAAATCGAGGTCAAAGTGCAGGGGGTAAGGAGATGCAGACAGCAGAAGCTGGGCCCTAGTCATGCCAGGGAAGGTGGTGTAGATGAGGCTGGGTCTAGTCAAGCTAGAGATGATGGTGTAGATGAGGCTGGGCCTAATCAGGCTATGGATGGTGGTGTAGCGGGGGCTGGGTCTAGTCAGGCTAGAGATGGTGGGGTAGCTGAGGCTGGGTCTAGTCATGCTATGGAGGGTGGTGTAGATGATTCTGGGCCTAGTCATGCTATGGAGGGTGGTGTAGATGATGCTGGGTCTAGTCAGGTTATTCTAGTGGATGAGGAGAGTATAGTGGGGAAGTGTAAGAGATTGTGGGGGAGGAGGAGGGTGTCAAGCGAAAAAGGGTGTGGACAAAGGCACCATGGAAATTTTGCCTGTTGCTCTGGGTGATGCCCTGACCAGAGAGAAAGGGCAGGTGGTCGGGGTGGGAGATGGAGATGAGGAGGAAAGTGAGTCTGAGGAAGAGGATGAGGAGTTATTTTTTTCAGACTCCTCTTCAATGGGCCCGGAGCTGACAGCCAGTCAGGCAGATGGGTCTAAGTTCACGTTGAGAGAATTGACAAGGTTCCTGAATGAGACTAAGGGGGAAAAAGTTCATCTTGAGGCTTTTTTTTCTGATCCTAGAAAGTTTGTAAGATCAGTACAACATGCTATGAAAAATGAGGGGCATGGTGTCCTCTCACCCAGGAAACGGTTTAGGTTGAGGAAGTGGGTCACAACAGTGCGTAAAGGTTTACCTTCAGACACTGTTTAGATGTATATTTTCTTTCTGACACTGGGGCTTTTTGAGCTTTGCTATTGGTCTCTATTTCTGCTGGCTTTTCTCCCACTTCTTATGGAGACTCTTCGGGTAGGCTCACTCAATATAAATGGCGCCAGAGATGCGGGAAAGAGGAGTGTGTTGGGTGAATATGTAAAACAAAAAAAAGTACAGGTGTTGTTTCTGCAGGAGACACATAGTGATGTGTTGAATGAAGTCGATTGGGAGCTCTGGTGGAAAGGGGCAAGTGTGTTGAGCCATGGGACAAATCCTAGTGCAGGGGTGGCAGTCCTTTTGCACCGGGGCTGTCTGTCAAACGTTGCTCCTCAAAGGAGGTGTGTAAAGGTAGACTGCTTGTTGTTAAAGCAGAAATTAACAACATGGGTTTTGTCTTTATAACTGTGTATGCGCCTAACACAGGGAGAGAAAGATGGGTTCTATTTGGGAGCCTTAGACAGGAACTCTCACAGGTGGCGCCTGAGGAGACGCTGGTGGTCGGAGGGGGCTGGAACTGTACAATGGATTTTATGAAAGACAGAAATGGGGAAGAGCCTCATTCAGTGTCAGTGGGAGTGTTAAGAGACATCATTAATCAGTTCGACCTAATGGATGTTTGGAGAACTAAATATCCAAACACAAGACAGTATACATGGGTGAAGGTTTTTGGGGCTAGGGTGAGTGCAGCCCGACTTGATCGGTTATACGTGTCTAGGAATCGGAGCAATAGGCTGCTGTGCGCTACCATTCTCCCGGTGGGGTTTTCGGATCATCACATAACCATGGCTCAGCTGTCTATTTCATCAGGGCCCCAGCAGGCATCTTATTGGAAGTTCAATGTAAAGCTCTTACAATATGCCACTTTTTGTTTAGGTTTCCAAAACTTTTGGGAAAGGTGGGGGCAGCGAAGAGAGGAGTATGAGTCTCTGAGTCAATAGTGGGATGTGGGGAAAGTCCAAATTCGGCTTTTCTGTCAACAGTACACAGCTCTCTCATCCTCAGAGGCTAGGAGAGTAATGGGGGAACTAGAGCATTGTATTAGTGAGATAGAGGTAGAGATGGTGGGGCAAGGCAATGTAGGCCTCCAGGCTAACTTAGCCAAATTACATAGGGACCTGGGCAGTTTTTTCCAGGTTAAAGCAAAGGGAGCACTTGTAAGAGCTAGGTTCTCCATGCTCAAGGAGATGGATGCTCCCAGCTCCTTCTTCTTTGGTTTGGAAAGACCAAAGTGAAGCCAAGGGCATGCATTGTCTATGGCTGTCTGATGGGCGGGTGACCTCTGTGGTGGGTGAGATGCTGGAGCGGACTGTGGAGTTTTATACTGAATTGTATAGGGCAGAAGTGTGTGATCCTATGTGTGCTCAAGTCTTGTTTGCAATACTCCCTAAGCTCTCTCTGGCACAGAGGGATGAAATGGACATTCCTCTGTTGTCCCATGAACTGGAAGTAACTGGCCGTAACCCAGATGTCGATGGACTCCCAGTGGAGTTTTATAAAATATTCTGGGAAATAATTGGACAGGATTTTTTTGCGTGTTGCATGAATGCGTCGGGCGGCTCTCACTCTCCCGCCCAAAAAGGGGGGACTTGTGTGAACTTAAGAACTGGAGGCCTGTGGCATTACTCTGTGTGGACTACAAGATATTTGCCAAAGTCCTCTCTAACAGACTGAAGTCCCATTTGGACTCGATAGTACATAAGGACCAAACATATTGTGTACTGGGACACTCAATCACGGACAACTTGTTCTTAATTAGGGACATGTTGGACTTTTCGAGAGGTTCTAATGTGAACTTTGGACTGGTCTCTTTAGATCAAGAGAAGGCTTTTGATAGAGTGGACCATGAGTATGGGTATGGTCCACAATGTGATGTCTGTGTTTGGGTTTGGGAAGAGTGTTTTGACATGTGTGAAGCTGTTGTATGCTGGCGCATCATGTATGGTCAAGGTGGGAGGGGGGCTCAGTAGGCCAGTCTGGGTGAGACGGGGCATTAGACAAGGATGCCCTCTATCGGGGCAGTTATACACACTAACCATTGAGCCTTTTATAGGACTGCTACGCAGGAGACTGCAGGGAGTGTGCTGGACAGGAATGGATGTGGTGACAGGCATAGCAGTGTCAGCATATGCAGATGATGTTTCTGTGATGGTCAGGGATGATCAGGATATGCAGGCACTAGAGACCAGTCTGAAGGTGTACGAGGGAGCTTTATCAACTAAGGTAAACTGGGGCAAGAGCAAAGCTCTGTTATGTGGGACATGGGGGGGGGGGGGGGGGGGGATGGGACTCCTCCCCTGCTTCCAGGGGATTTGCAGTGGGGTTGTGAAGGGCTTCAAGTATTGGGGATGTACCTGGGCTCTGAGAAGTGGGTAAGGAAGAACTGGGAGGGGCTGTCACAGGCAGTGGTGTCAAGACGGGCCAGGTGGAGGTGGCTCATGTCCCAAGTGTCATATAGAGGGAGGGTGCTGATAATTAACAACCTGGTGGCATCTTCCCTGTGGCATAAACTGGCTGTCCTCAATCCCCCCGCCGGTCTGTTCGCAGACCTGCAACGCAAGCTGGTGGACTTCTTCTGCTCAGGCCATCACTGGCTGAGGGCAGCAGTGTTGTACATGACCGTTCACGAAGGAGGACAGGGCCTGGTGGAACTGGAGAGCAGGATGGCTGCTTTCCGGCTAAAGGCGGTGCAGAGACTGCTGTACCATGCTGATGTTGGCTGGAGGGAGCCAGCATGCGCGCTGCTGAGGAGAGCTGGCGGATAAGTGTTGGACCGGCAGCTGTTCCTCATGAAGCTGGAGAGGCTGAGTACAGAAGGTCTCTCAGATTTGCAATCTGCAATGCTGAGGGCCTGGCAGCTGCTAAGGCCCATATGAGAAGGGGGTGTGGAGCCACAACCCAGCCATCCCTTTGAGAACCCAGCCACCCTGCAAAGGCAACTGATGGCAGGGGGTTTACAAAGGCTGGGTGACCTGAGACTGCTGGGAGAGGAGGGGTGGAAAACCCCGGAAGTCTTGGCACAACAAACAGGAATAACGTCTCTTAAGCTGCTGGAGAGATTCCTGGAGAAGGTCCAGGAGGCACTGTCTGAGCCGGTAAAAGGGATGTTTGAGCGGCCAAATGGAGAGGGGCCACCAATGTTTCCGCCACTGCAGGTGAGGCAGAGACTGGAGACTGGCAAGAGGGTCTGGAGGACTTATTAGATTTTAACACTCCGAGCCTGGGGGAGTTTGAGGATGTGGGAGGTAAAGCCTCTACAACCTCTGCTTTAAGGTTAGGAACATTAGAAGCCTAACAGGAGTGAAGGCACATCAGTGGCAGGGGGTATGTGGGGTGGAGAGTATGGTGGGTTTTAGGTGGAGGGGGCTCTACAAACAAAGGGTTCTTCATGGAGCCCTGGCCACTAACAGCTGGTTGGCACGGGTTGAACCAGGAATCAGGCAGGGGTGTCTTTTCTGTCAAATGAAAGAAACTGTGATTCATGTGTTTTCTGTGTGCACCAGGTTAATGCCTTTAATGTTGGAATGTCTGTGTGAGAGGTTGGGGGTGGTTTTTACTGTTGAGATGTTTATAATGGGATTATAATGGGATGCAGGTTTTCGAGTAAGGAAAAAACAGTCTCTCTCAGACAGAACGAGTCTCCTTCCTGAGAGTGTCTCCTTCCTCAGCCTGAAGGTCCCGTGGTGTTTATACTTGCATACTTTTGTTTGTACAGATGAACGTGGTCCCTTCAGGCTTTTGGAAATTGCTTCCAAGGATGAACCAGACTTGTGGAGGTCTACAATTTTCTTCTGAGGTCTTCGCTGATTTCTTTTGATTTTCCCATGATGTCAGGCAAAGAGGCACTGAGTTTGAAGGTAGGCCTTGAAATACATCCACAGGTACACCTCTAATTGACTCAAATTATGTCAATTAGCCTATCGGAAGCTTCTGAAGCCATGACATCATTTTCTGGAATTTTCCAAGCTGTTTAAAAGCACAGTCAATTTAGTGTATATAAACTTCTGACCCACTGGAATTGTGATACAGTGGATTATAAGTGAAATAATCTGTCTGTAAACAATTGTTGGAAACATTACTTGTCATGCAGAAAGTAGATGTTTTTACCGACTTGCCAAAATGATAGTTTGAAGAAAATGTGTGGAGTGGTTGAAAAACTAGTTTTAATGACTCCAACCTAAGTGTATGTAAACTTCCGACTTCAACTGTACATCATGGCTGACAGGTGCTGGTTTCTATATATATTTCTATATCCTGTTCTCATCCTCTCACACACTTCCTCTCAATTCAATTCAATTCAAGGGGCTTTATTGGCATGGGAAACATATTGCCAAAGCAAGTGAAGTAGATAATAAACAAAAGAGAAATTAACAATAAAAAAATTAACAGTAAACATTACACTCACAGAAGTTCCAAAAGAATAAAGACATTTCAAATGTCATATTATGTGTAAATACGGTGTTGTAACAATGTGCAAATCATTAAAGTACAAAAGGGAAAATAAATAAACATATAGATTGTATTTACAATGGTGTTTGTTCTTCACTAGTTGCCTTTTTCTTGTGGCAACAGGTCACAAATCTTGATGCTGTGATGGCACACTGTGGTATTTCACCCAGTAGTTATGGGAGTTTATCAAAATCGGGTTTGTTTTCGAATTCTTTGTGAATCTGTGGGAAATATGTATCTCGAATACGGTCATACATTTGGCAGGAGGTTAGAAAGTGCAGCTCAGTTTCCACCTCATTTTGTGGGCTGTGTGCACATATTGTAGTCTGTCTTCTCTCTGTAGGTGATGGCTTTGTTATGGAAGGTTTGGAAATCGCTTCCTTTTAGGTGGTTGTAGAATTTAACGTCTCTTTTCTGGATTTTGATAATTAGCGGGTATCGGCCTAATTCTGATCTGCATACATTATTTGGTGTTCTACGTTGTACATGGAGGATATTTTAGCAGAATTGTGCATGCAGAGTCTCAATTTGGTGTTTGTCCCATTTTGTGAAATCTTGGTTGATGAGCAGACCCCAGACCTCACAACCATAAAGGGCAAAGTGTTCTATACCATGAGGGGGAAAAAGTATTTGATCCCCTGCTGATTTTGTACGTTTGCCCACTGACAAAGAAATGATCAGTCTATAATTTTAATGGTAGGTTTATTTGAACAGTGAGAGACAAAACAACAAAAATCCAGAAAAAGTCATGTCAAAAATGTTATAAATTAATTTGCATTTTAATGAGGGAAATAAATATTTGACCCCCTCTCAATCAGAAAGATTTCTGGCTCCCAGGTGTCTTTTATACAGGTAACGAGCTGAGATTAGGAGCACACTCTTAAAGGGAGTGCTCCTAATCTCAGTTTGTTACCTGTATAAAAGGCACCTGTCCACAGAAGCAATCAATCAATCAAACTCTCCACCATGGCCAAGACCAAAGAGCTCTCCAAGGATGTCAGGGACAAGATTGTAGACCTACACAAGGCTGGAATGGGCTACAAGACCATCGCCAAGCAGCTTGTTGAGAAGTTGACAACAGTTGGTGCGATTATTCGCAAATGGAAGAAACACAAAATAACTGTCAATCTCCCTCGACCTGGGGCTCCATGCAAGATCTCACCTCGTGGAGTTGCAATGATCATGAGAACGGTGAGGAATCAGCCCAGAACTACACAGGAGGATCTTGTCAATGATCTCAAGGCAGCTGGGACCATAATCACCAAGAAAACAATTGGTAACACACTACACCGTGAAGGACTGAAATGTCCGCCTGCTCAAGAAAGCACATATACATGCCCGTCTGAAGTTTACCAATGAACATCTGAATGATTCAGAGGACATCTGGGTGAAAGTGTTGTGGTCAGATGAGACCAAAATGGAGCTCTTTGGCATCAACTCAACTCGCCGTGTTTGGAGGAGGAGGAATGCTGTCTATGACCCCAAGAACACCATCCCCACCGTCAAACATGGAGGTGGAAACATTATGCTTTGGGGGTGTTTTTCTGCTAAGGGGACAGGACAACTTCACTGCATCAAAGGGACGATGGACGGGGCCATGTACCATCAAATCTTGGGTGAGAACCTCCTTCCCTCAGCCAGGGCATTGAAAATGGGTCGTGGATGGGTATTCCAGCATGACAATGACCCAAAACACACGGCCAAGGCAATAAAGGAATAGCCCAAGAAGAAGCACATTAAGGTCCTGGAGGGAGCTGAAGGTTCGAGTTGCCAAACGTCAGCCTCAACCTTAATGACTTGGAGACGAGCTGCAAAGAGGAGTGGGACAAAATCCCTCCTGAGATGTGTGCAAACGTGGTGGCCAACTACAAGAAACGTCTGACCTCTGTGGTTGCCAACAAGGGTTTTGCCACCAAGTACTAAATCATGTTTTGCAGAGGGGTCAAATACTTATTTTCCTCATTAAAATGCTAATCAATTTATAACATTTTTTTGTTGTTATTCTGTCTCTCACTGTTCAAATAAACCTACCATTAAAATTATAGACGGATCATTTCTTTGTCAGTGGGCAAACGTTCAAATTCAGCAGGGGATCAAATACTTTTTTCCCTCATTGTAACTGATTCAATTATTATTTTTTTTGCCAGATCCTAATTGGTAAGTTGAATTTTATGTTCCTTTTGAAGGCATAGAAGGCCCTTCCTGCCTTGTCTCTCAGATCGTTCACAGCTTTGTGGAAGTTACCTGTGGTGCTGATGTTTAGGCCAAGGTATGTATGGTTTTTTGTGTGCTCTAGGGCAACGGTGTCTAGATGGAATTTGTATTTGTGGTCCTGGCGACTGGACCTTTTTTGGAACACCATTTTTTTGGTCTTACTAAAATGTACTGTCAGGGCCCAGGTCTGACAGAATCTGTGCAGAAGATCTAGTTGCTGCTGTAGGCCCTCCTTGGTTGGTGACAGAAGCACCAGATCATCAGCAAAGAGTAGACATTTGACTTCTTCTAGTAGGGTGAGGCCGGGTGCTGCAGACTGTGTGGGGATTAAGTGTGGGGCTTAAGCTGCATTCCTGTCTCACCCCACGTCCCTGTGGGAGGAAATGTGTGTTTTTTGTCAATTTTAATTTGTTGACTTGTTTGTGTATATGGATTTTATAAAGTCATGTGTTTTTCCCCCAACACCACTATCCATTAATTTATACAGCAGACATTCATGTCAAATTGAGTCAAAGGCTTTTTTTTAATCAACAAAGCATGAGAAGGCTTTGTTTTGGTTTTTTTGTTTGTCAATTAGCCTGTGCAGGGTGAATATGTGATTTTCAATTACATTGAGATGATTTCTGACGTGCTGTTCCTTCTTTTTCCGTAGTGTATTTCTGTATTGTTTTAGGGATTCACAATAGTGAAGGCACAGACTCAGGCTTTCTGGGTCAATACCTTTTTGGTTGGACAGGTTCCTCAATTTCTTTCTTAGGTTTTTGCATTCTTCATCAAACCATTTGTTATTGTTGTTCATTTTCTTCAGTTTTCTGTTGTCACGTTCTGACCTTTATTCCTTTGTTTTGTCTTTTATTTAGTATGGTCAGGGCGTGAGTTGGGGTGGGCAGTCTTTGTTAGTTTTTCTATATTTTCTATTTCTGTGTTTGGCCTGATATGGTTCTCAATCAGAGGCAGCTGTCTATCGTTGTCCCTGATTGAGAACCATGTTTAGGTAGCCTGTTTTCCATTGTGTTCTGTGGGTGGTTATTTTCAGTCTTTGTGTGTCTGCACCAGATAGAACTGTTTCGGTTGTTACTTTGTTGTTTTGTATTTTTGAAGTGTTCAGTTGTTTATTAAAAAGATGAACACTAACCACGCTGCGCTTTGGTCCTCTCCTTCTTCCACCCAAGACAGCCGTTACATCTGTTTGTAATTTTTTTATTTGATAGGGAAGCTGAAAGGTCAAATATACCGTTTAGATTTTCTACTGCCAAGTTTACATATTCGCTATTACAGTGGAACGTTTTGTCCAGGAAGTTGTCTAAAAGGGATTGAATTTGTTGTCTAATTGCTTTTTGGTAGGTTTCCACACAATATTCCTTC